>NC_071982.1:12076541-12088311 GCF_026283585.1 Hylaeus volcanicus
CGTCTCTCGCCGGTCCAGGTGTTTGCAAATGTTCACAAAGTGGGAGCACGGGAGTTTCAAGTTCAATTAAAAACTTGAACGGCTACGGAGCCGTCGTGGAAGCTGGCCTGAATTGAAACGCTTGGAATATTTCCTTAAATTAATATTTCTAAGCGACAAAAAGAAAAGCGAAAATATATTTACCGGGTATCATGGTGTGTCCGGTGGACAGTTCGACAAAAAATAGAACTTTTGTTTGACAAAGCTTCTGAAATAAAGAAGAAAAGCTATATTTCAATGAATATTCAAATACGTGAAACGGAATAATTGTCTGACACCGACAAGTAGGAAGAATAAGTAGAATAAGTATATGGTCGGACACAACCGAACTGTATAAGGTAATGATCAGACACGAACTGAAATAATATTGCTTCGTACTTTTGCATCTTAATTCACTACTGTGAGTTCAATTTATTTTGTTTCGTGTGAGTCAGGCAATTGGAAAGTCATTATACTTACGCTAATTCATCCATCTATTCAACTTCTACATCTTGCATAATTAGATACCTATAATTATGTAGATTCATTAGAGTTAATACTATTTATTATTACGTTTATTTACTATATTTATGTAATTTAATATATAATTTCATATAAATATTATAATATACATAACGATGTCCCTCATTCACGCTGTATTACCTTAAGACGTTACTGATAAAATTTCATTCAAGATTCCTCCAACTTTCGCTTGTTCACAAATTTAACATAAATTCTCTATCTTCTCTTAATTTTTAAAAAAATTTTAAACTTCCAAGGAAAGACTTAAAGTTTCCCCGTGTCAGTTGCAAGCCAGAAAAATAATAAATACCGTCTCAAGTTCCCTTTCCCATTCAACATTGGCCCGCTTCTGTAAACATTGCTAATATCCACCCCCATTCAAGGCACGCTCCCCCCCTCTGCCCCCCATTATACCGTGCAAAACTGTACTCGAGCGGTTTTCCGCCTCGGCTGTTCGCACGGGCTACGAAGATTCTTCATTAGCGTGGCGAATTTCTATGATATTATTTCAGCCGAGCGAACGGGTATCCCGGGCAAGAATTCTCGGTTTAAGTAGCTCCGAGCTAGTACAGCGTAAGGACGTCGTGAAAACTTCCGAGTAGCTTGTGCTATAGCAAGCAATTAAGAGGATCATTAAAGCGAAGATATCGTGCACGCTTTAAAGCGATCGTCAACTGGGCGATGCGATAACCGTAAAAGAATACGACGAGTGGCGAGGGGGAGGGAGCGAAGCGGGACGGGGTGGGTATTAGCAGGAAGAAGCCTCGTCATTTTGCACGCACGATCAACCGCCGACGATTGAGAGAAGAGTAAAGGAACGCCCGTTATATTATTGTTCCCGTAGACGCGAACTCTTAAGCGACGGACTCGTCTCGCGCCGCCTCAATTTCCGCGCGGAATTGCTGCCTCGAGACTAACGTGCTCCCGACTTCTTTAACTATTCCCGGACCTAATGTTTGTGTTCAATTTACGCGGCGCGGGCCGCGAGAAGGTGCCGTATTTATGGACGCCATGGCGGAATTAAAATTGACAATAATATTCTACGAAACGAGAGACAGTGGTATCTGTGAGAATTTGTCATTTGCACGAGTACTTGCATCAATTCTCAGTTGAATTCTCGGATTGAAATAGAAATAGGAAAGTTAAATAATGGAGCTCGAGAGAAAATAAATCCATGCGAGAAAACGAATCATACGATTAATTTAGGCAGCGTATTTCTTGCACCTTGAATTTAATCATCAATTGCACGATGGAATTGAATTCTATTGCAAAATTTTGCAAACATAGCTAAAATAAGTTCTAGAAAGGTATGCACTCTATTTATAATGCCGATGGTTTACTGTGATTGTAGAATAAGCGAATGAGTAGACACATTTGAGTGGCATAACCCAATCATCAGATACGTGGAAGTAGAATAAGACAAGGATCAGACAGTAGTAAATGGAATAAGGCAGTGAATAGACACATGATAATGGTCTGTGTATGCAAGTATAATATAATAATGGGATCATTAGACACAATTGAAAAAGAAGAGGTAATTGTCAAATATTAAAATGTAGGATAGGATAGTCATCAGAGAAAGGCAAGTGGGGTAAGCTAATGGTCAGACACAATCAAGTATGTCGAACTCATTCAAATAATATATTAAAATAGCGATTAAAATCATTCAAGAAGACTAAAGTAATGGTGTAAACAATCAAAGTAGAATAAGGTCGTGGTCAGACACGATGAAGTACAGTGAAGCAGGCGTTACGTCCAAGTAAGTGGAATCAGACAGTAGACTTATCCAAGTAATGGATTAAAATTATGAATAAAATCATTTGAGAAGACTAAAGTAATGGCGAAAGTAATCCAAGTAGAATAAGCTCATGGTCAGACATGATGAAGTACAGTGAAGCAGGCGTTACGTCCAAGTAAGTGGAATAACACAGTAAACAGACCCATTCAAATAATATATTAAAATAGCGATTAAGAGCATTTAAGAGGACTAAGGTAATGGTCCGAGTAACTCAAAGTAGAATAAACACTTGTCAGCACATGCAAGTAGAAAAAGGTAATGGCCAGGACACGATACTATCATATTAAATATACTCTTGCAATAATAGCAAAGCAACCTCATTGATCAGCCAATACATCATTATTCTGTAACTAAAATCCTCTATCTCCAGACAAAAATCGAAATAAAGTCTCTACAATCAAATAAAAATGGCACTCCTCACTTGACTAACCAATATTAAGCAAACGATATGGACCTTTTTCAACGATCTTAAATATACATATCTGAGCTAAAAAATTCTGCTAGTTTGTCTCGTTCGCAGGATATTCGTTGTCGATTCTAGCTTCGTAGTTTTTCCACGGTCGTATCGTACAGCGAGAACTCCCCTTTTGGCCTTAATCCAATGGATTTGGTTGCAAAGCATTGCATTATTTTTTTTTGTTTTGTGTTTTTTTTTTCAAAACTCGCAATACACGGGATCGTCCGATTTGCATGTGTACCACGAATCGAAACCACGAAAAAGAACATAGCCATGCACGTGACATACGGCTGTCACGTGCGCTGAACGTCATAGTGAGCGCATCGGGGCCAAGCATCGACAGCTGTTCTAATGTCTCGTCTTCTGGATGGATATTTCTGTACCATTTGATGCATACTTGATAATCAGGTTGATCGATATCGGTGTTGCCTCAAACGTTTCAGGCTCCCTCGTTAATTTAAACGGTTTTACCTCTAGCCTTCCAATCCGGGGAGCTTTCGGCCTAATATTTTTTATTTGTTATTAACTCTAGACAAATGAATAGAAAAAGATACGACACGTTCTTCGTGGAATGTAGCAGGACTGTAAAATAGCGATACAGTTATATTTTGTTTTTATTTTTAGGAGAGTTTTGCAATTGAATCACGTATAAGAATATTTTTGGTAAACTAAGTAACATAAAAATGAAAATGCTATAGAATAAAAATATATTTACCCTACAAGACCATAATATTATACACATTAATCATAGTGGATTATTTTCTAGCATTATGATTCAGAATCACAAGTTTAATTTTATAACATTGACTTTATGCGTTGACTAATTTGTAGTATGACTAATTGCATCGCATTATTATACACGAGACTATTCTGAGTACATCCGTTACTTTAAAGTACCCTGAATATAGAATAGAAGGATCCTTATTACTTCAAGGCTAATAAACATTATATTTTATAATAAATGCTACTATTACGTTTAAACTTTGAAGAGGACCAACACCTACAAAATGAAAATCTTCCACCACATATAGAATACATTGTTCGAATAAAAAATAAACACATGTCAAAGCCACAAAAGTGGCCTGCATTATAAATCAGTAGATAAGGGTAGCAAGGCACAGACAACTAGAATAAGGTATTAGGAGATAATGAATGCAATGTACGGGCAAGTGGAATAAAACATTAGGAGATGCTGACTGTAATGCACTAGGAAGTAGAGTAAGGTAATCATCACAGACAGAAGTTTAATTCACCTCATTAAGATTGGTTTGTTAATGAAAATGTATTACTGTCTCGAGGTAATTGATACCTTACATTCATTACCATCAATTGACATCGAATCGAATTGTCCATAGAAATTGCAGTACTTTTACATTATCCAGTTTTAGCAAATAATTTGTACAAGTTACTCATATTTGGATCTACACAGATAATATAAAATCACCAAAAAGGAAAGAACGATACGATGGTGGAGGAGATGCCACAGGTTATCATTTCTGACCAGACAGCGCTATACCCACGTTCCTTATCCACTCGATTATTTAAAAGGACTCTTTTCACCAATTCACGAGTCAGTTGAAGACACTCCAACGTTCCACAGGATATTTTCAGGACACTCTAAACATTTAAGTAGCTCTGAAAATTTATTGAGCATTTTGGTCACGTCTGGAGAGATGATTAAGAAGTCATACAATAGAAACGTACATGTGTGTATGGACTAAATATATAAAATTTATAATCAAGAACAATTTTTTCACGCAATTTTAATTTTACAAATAATTTTCAAAAATTTCACTAGTATGGAATGTCTGAACCACGTTCATAAGTGCTACGATTCTAAAATACCACAAATTCCCGTGCCAAAATGTTCTATTCTTCGTGTACCTTCCATCCACGCCGCGAAGATATGAAAAATAAAGAATCGTGCGGCACGTGCCCATAATTTCACCCCTCCTTGTTTTGGAGTCGTAATGGTGTCACTCACAATAGCAAATCGTTCGCGAAAACGTAACATCGACGCTGACATAAAACGTCGCTCGCGAACGAAATATACAATCGCACAAAGACTCGGCTAACTAACAATATACCGACACAAACACTCGAGGTCTTCGTTAGGCTGCCAACGAGTGTTCCTTGTCACGAATTCGCAGATGCGAAACAATGCGTTACGGCTAGTACGCACGACGACAACTGGGCCGCAAATTACCGCAGAATGTGTCACTGAGAATCGAATAAATCTGGAGCATTCTTCAACCGAATCGTCTCGAACTTTTCGCGCGAAAAATCATTACAACGAAGAACTTGCTCGGGGTCGTTTATTATCCAGGCATCTAATTCAACAACGATACCAAACTTTCTTTTGAAGGAAGATACTTTGAAACTTGTACAATAATTAAGTAGTACAATCAGAACCTCGGAATAAATTATTGAGAATTATTGTGCTAGCAGAATATTTTAAAATTAAATTTAAAATTGGTCAAATTAATTTCACCGCGATTTGATTTTTTTATAGATAGCATCATTATTATTTTTCAGTTAATTTTAGTAGCAATGACGATAATTCTAACACCTATGACGATGACAAAGTTGTATACAATCCAAACATGCAAAATTGATTTACACACGCATAACTTGTTATTTTATTTCTTCATCAAATAATAGCTGTAGCATTACTACAATTTATAAACGACGATAGAATACAAATATATGAAATTAAAAAGCAGCGAAAAGGAAATATATGTACACATTTCCCTTTAACCAATAATAGAAATTTTTAACAGACCACTCGTTCCCATTCGACGAAACACACATTGGCAATCGACGCAATGCAGCATTGTGCAACGACTGACATCTTGCACGGAAGTTTTAATTTCGATTCCTCCTTTGAACCGTTTACAACCGAACACTAATTCGTACCCGGGACCACGTTTCGTATTTCGTGTTTGCGAAGCCAACTTCAAAGGAAATTTCCGCGCTTTTAAATCCGAAGTTAAAAGGTTTAACAAGCGAAGCAATATTCGATGGAGAGCACAGGGAAACGGAATCTCCTGATTCGCGTTCGCGTGCATGCGATAACTGCTCAAAGAGTGAGA
Organism: Hylaeus volcanicus; assembly: GCF_026283585.1. Classification (NCBI taxonomy): domain Eukaryota; kingdom Metazoa; phylum Arthropoda; class Insecta; order Hymenoptera; family Colletidae; genus Hylaeus; species Hylaeus volcanicus. The sequence continues at coordinate 12,082,429 of NC_071982.1, forward strand.
ATTATTTTTCCAGAATTCCACAATGGGATAGCGATGGGGTCGATACGAGCTGAATACTATCGATACGCGAATATCGATTCAAAGTAGCTAGTCTGATAAGGCACATTGGTAATTAAAATAACGAGCATAGCTCTTCGTAGAAATGAATGAATTAATATTTTATTTTTCTATCAAAAAATTTCAAAATTCATGTTTGTTTTCATTTTCATCAATAGAATCCAATATGTTACAAACATTTTGTATGAAAATTTTATTAAGTAATTAAATTGGTCCCATTGCTAGATTCAAGTGACCATGTCAATTTGAATATGAACATCTTCTGGTAAAAATTAAAATAGAAATTAAAATATGCGACTTGACGTACAAAGTTTCCATTCACCCAAAACTAAATTTAGAGATAAAACAATCTAATCATACTACATCTCTCATAAAGCACAATGACTATGATAATTTCAAAATTTTAAATAAAAAGGAGATAATTAACAGAGTTTTAATTTACTTTATAAAAATAAAAACAATGGTATTCTGCCCAGAGTATTTCTAATTTAAACTGCGCCATCGAATCATCCTCGACTGTCAAAAACACCTGAACGCTGGACTGCGGGGGAGGGTGTCTCATCCAGGTAACTCTTTTATTCCTGGTTCCTCTCGTGTTTATATTCAGGACAGCGGCAGAATTCTCGCCCCGTGGCGAGTTCCGTAACGAGTTCTGTCAATTTTCAAACTCGCTGCCGAATATTGAAACACGAGTCAAAGCGACGCGGAAATATTTATCGCGAACGGAAGCGAGGAGCGAAAAAGAAGACCAGAGAAGAGGAAGGGCGGGAGCAAGCTAGCGGAAAAGCCCTGCTAATCTGCGAGCTCTAACCCATGCAGCCGGAAATGAATCGCGAGTAAGACTCCCGATATAATGAAAGGAAAAACATCGAGGAATAAGCTGTATTCTGTTTTTCCAGCCCCTTGCGCCCCTATACCTTTCTATCGGCGAATGCTTCCGGATTTGAAATTACTTCCGTCGGCGCCATTTTTCCTACGGGCCTTGCATTATCAAAGCCCCCAAACACGGTTAAATTAACGTGATAGCTGGTTAAATTGAAGAAACTTTTAGTCCAAAGAAAAGTAGCAAGCATTAATTATGTTCATGGCCATTGAGATATTTATCAAACTATTTGATAACTTTCAAAAAATAAATTTTGAAACTGATTCGAAATCCTATTGGGAGTGAGCAAATTTTAATTTCATTTATTAGGGAATAGATATAAAAGATAAAGTATTTAATAATAGAAGACATTGATTATTAATCTAGGTAGATTAATTGAGATTTATATGTGTTCCACAGTATTGAAATTTAACCATTATACTTTTGTACAACCTTAGAGAAAAAAAACTTCTTAATCTCATTCTTATACGTAGAAGACTACATAAAATATTTTAGAGAACAACCACTGTGCTATCTACTATTCTACCTGAATTGATAATCACTAATTGACAATACACCAACAGGAATAAAACTCGATTTTGATTAGAAAAATACACACCAAACGTAAAATGTGTACCGTGTAATAACTCAGCCAGTAGATAAGAACAGCACTGCACAGACAAGTGGAGTAATCCAACAGTAGATAATGACTGGCATGGGTAGACGAGTAGACTGAGACATCAGTAGATAAAAACGGCAATGCATTGTAGAATCGTGTAGAATAAACAATCAGTAGATAAAGACTGCAATATAAAGGGCAGTATAACCATCCATCAGTGAATAACTGCAGCTTTGGACGGGCAAGTAGAATAAGGCAATCGCCACAGACAGGAGATTAATCTTCGCTACTGGAAAAATCGTTTTGCGAATAAAAGTGTGTAATAAATTGCAGTTATGTTTGTACTTTGAACAGATCTACACTAACGGGATGTTAAGCCCAAACACGTAATGTTCGTTTTTTGATTAGAATAAAGACACGTCAAAGATGGAGACTGTCCTGTGTAATAACTCATTCCAGTAGATAAGGTCTGCAATGCGCGGGGAAATGGAATAAGCTATCAGTAGGTAATGGCTGCCAGGTACAGACAAGTATAATGCGGCATCAGCAGATAAATACTGTATTCAACAGGAAAGTAGAATGAGGCAATCACCACAGACAGAACATCAATTCACTCTGCAGGTACAATTGTTTTGAGAATCAAAATAGAAACCACTCCACTGTGTCCATTTATTTCTTGGAATAGTTATTTCCAATTAATTTGCTAGTATAATTCACAAAACAAGTGTCTTAAAAATGATGACTGAATTGTAGAATGTAAGGTGAGTAAATTATAATAAATTTTTTTCTAATTCACGAGGCTCGACTAATTCAACCTGCTCGGTAATTTAAATTATATACTTGGAAAGAAAGGATCTAAGAGTACATGGACGTTTGCATCGCTTCGAAGAATGCGAACATTTCTGGAAAAATGGAAAATATAAACGTCAATATTAGCATATCAAGAAAACGATAAAACACTTCTGACATGACAGCTCCACTCTCTCGCTTCCTTCCCACTCGATTATTCAAAAAGATCCCTGCCAAGAATTCACGAACTGAATCGCAAGCACAACGTGTTACTCCACGTTTGTCGAAATAAAAAATAAAACGAAGCGTAAACGGTATTACATAAACATAAAGTGGAGTTTCCGGTAACAAGGAGACTTTGGTACATCACGCAGAGCTTCGAAGCAAATAATTGCACGACTCGTAGGAACGGAATGAACAAAGGATCTTATTATTCGAAGAGAAGAGAAGAAACGAAACGAAACAAATATCAACTTCAACAACCTTCTTTTCAATGAAAAGAATTTTTAATATCGCTGTGCAAACAGTCGCGATGAAAGGAAATGTTCGTACTTGAAAACGGAATATCGTACGCGTGTTTCGAGACGATAATTCGATTACGCCGCGCGATAATCCCAACCGAGATTACCCGAATTTCCTCTTTGAAATCAAGAGTGAGGAATATGCGTATGGCACTCGAAAATCCGCAATTGGGAACGTGAGTGCGCGCACGTGATGGACGTATCGCTTCGTCCTCATCGCGTTGCATCGATAGTAGCGCTCGAACAAACGTCGATACGTTATTAGGGTGGCATTACTGCTACGCGAGCTTACGCGAATAATAAAATCGTGATACGGAGGAACGCATTCAATGCTTCGAGATCTTGCGACATTCTGACAATGCAGTCTGAGCACTTAAGTCGATGGAGACATTTTTGTAGATGTCTACGTTAAATTTAGATGCTAACAAAGGGAGAAACATTGTTGTTATACTATAATTGGATCCTATGAATATTCTATACACGTATCTATAAATTATTCTTAATGAAGGTTCATATAAATTCATCGACGAAAATTCGCGAGAAATTTGAAATTATAATTTAGGAAGATTTTAATTGTAAATTTTAATTGACATGCTATGTTTTATACAGAGAAATTGTATGTATATTTTACACAGAAACTTAATTTGTGATCTGAAATTTGTTGCTTTGCATTTAAATGAAGTATGTATATCATAAAATATGGCGGTCTTCGGTTATGTTTATTACGAGAAATTTTAAGGTTTTTTGGTAATGTACTTGTACCTACTTATTGATTTATTTCGTGTTTAATGTCACTGTATAAAGAAAGCTCTTTAAATTGTAATAATTGTGTTATCAGTAAATATAACCAATAAATCAATAAAACAATAAATTAAATCGTACATTGTATTTAATATTACATTTAAATTTTTGTTTAAGGATTCATACCACGTTTGTACATCAGGAATAAATCGACGAATACAATTGCACATTTCCAATCCATCCTACAATTACTAAAAATAAAAAAATATACTCTGTAGCCCCCAAAAAATTGACTCACACAAGGAATATTTTTACTATCCCCAGAGAAAAAAAAAGTCTTGCTTAAATATTTCGAAGTGGCTTCAGAGGATCAAAGTGTCGATAAAAATTTTCGATCGGCCTTCCAATTCCGCGGATCCTCGCGGTGCATGTGGCCACCGCAGGAAGCGGAAATTCCCCGTAAATATTCGGCGACGTTTCGATTCGTTTCGACGCGGTGGCTGCGCACGGTGGCTCGAGTAGCCGCAGCTAATGCCCGTCAATCAGAAACGGCACGTAGTAGCCCGCGATAAATAAAAGTGTTCCCTCCGTACACCACCCCTCCCCGCCCCGCACCCCTCCGCACCACCTGAATCGTGCGTGTATATTTACCGGCGACTATTTTAAAGCGCCACGCGCGTAAATGCGCGCCGACGACGAGGAAGTCGGTGACGCGCCCTCTGAATGAAGAATGCAACAAATACCGAGACCGCGATTGCAACACTGTGTCTAGTAATATTCCGTAATTACTCGATGGTCGGTGATCTCTGCGGGGGCGGCTCGAGAATGCGACGGCTTGCGGTTAAGATGGAACTCTTGTTGATTTTGGGAGTACCAACGGAGTAACACTGCAGGTGGAATACTTCTATTTGTGGACCATTTATATTTATTTCGTTTAAATTTATGATTCATGATATATAGGAATAAAAGAAAGAAATATACTCGATCGGGAGGTTTTCATACTCATAGATTGAGTTCAATTTTTATATGTAATTTTTATAATTTAATTTCAGTTTAAACATGGTTTTTATGATTCTATTTCAATTCCTTGAGATCCGTGATAATTATTTAATTTCTATTATTACTATTTTTACTATTCTACTATTCCATTATTTCTATTCAATTCTAATTCTTCTATATTCATCGTAATTTAATTTTTAAATCATATATATGTCCTTTTCAATGTAATTTCGATTCTTATGATTTGTACTATTCAATGCCTGTCGATTCGATACAACATTATATTTGAATTCTTTTATATTGATAATAATTAAATTTCAAACCGAACTTCCTTTCAGAATTCAATTTCTATGCGCGTACAATATTGATAATTTATTTTCCCATTATTTTTGCTATTCAATTTCCACCAGCCCACGTTAACAAGACAATATCGTCACCAGCTGACCGTTATTTATCCCGAAAACATTCTCCAGAACCGTGGATAGAGGATTCACTCTCGGATTCGTCCAACGGACGTTCATCGCTCAATCGCGTTGGCCAGCGTGCGCTCCTTTCATTTATTTCTCTCCGTGTGGGACTCGAGGGACGACCCGCGACGACCTGTGCACGATCGCGAAAACGAGAATGTGCGAGAGAGCATCGCGAAAAAAGAAAGAAAGGAAACAAAAAGAAGAAAGAAAAAAAAAACGTACGCCTCGACGAGGTGGATAGCGTCGCGACGCGCGTGCCCGTCGCGTCGAATCCCCGTGCTGCACACGAGGCGAACCATTAATTAAGATCTTTCGATCCGAGGGAACGATCTCCGGGCCGTCTGAAATGAGGCGAAACGACGCGAACGGCTGTACAGAAACGCGCGAGTAACGTCTCATTAGGCACAGATTGACCTAATTACGAAAGGAAACGTCTGGCGCACTCGAGAGTCGCCCGAGTCTGCAGTTGGTGCGTTGCCTGCCTTTCTGTGTAAAATTGGAAATCGTTCTCTATTTATAGCGCTTTTCCGATAGGGTCACCGAAGCCGGACAAATATGGAACAATGCACGGGGAGCAACAGGGAGCGTAACTTGTGTAACGCGTACCGCTTTTTTTTTTCCACGTTATTGTTTCCGTTTCTTTCGGTTACGTTCATCCAGGGAAAATTGGCGACCGGCTTTGTGCGACCGTAATAATTACACAAACTTTCCATAGTCTGTTTAGTCGACGATGTATGATATAATGTTTATTCAATCATTCGTTCAATATTTATACATATATTTATTCATTTATTCATTTATTTATTCTACACTGTGGTATTTACA
>NC_071982.1:12088321-12112165 GCF_026283585.1 Hylaeus volcanicus
TATTCAATTTTTATTCATATATTTATTCACTTATTTATTCATTTATTTATTCTACACTGTGGTATTTACAATGTAATCATTTAATGATACTGCAAATAACTTATCGAATCAATAATGTACTTTATGTAAATTATTTATTCATTCATTTATTTAGTTACTCATTGATTTATTCACTTGTTTATTCAACATTATATTATATGCAGTTTATTTATTCAATAAATGAATACGCACATAATTTATTCATTAAATGATACATACTTTTAAAAATTCCAGTGAAATGTGAATATGATTTTCATTCCAAATAATGGCTCATCCTGTTCAATTTTTCCCCAACAAGAAATTACTTCATAGAGCCAACTACATATACACATATACATATACGTGCTACATATATCCTTCCTCTAAAGTTATATTATTAATAATATATTACACCTCATACAGTAAGTTAGTAAGTTATCGATTCATAATCATATACAGTAACTGTAGTTATACAAAATAGTACTGCAGTTACTAAAAAGTAAATTCTTCATGCAGTACGTGTTCTTCCTCTGTGTGGAAAGTTGTAAGAGCAGTCTCGTGGGAGTATGAATGAAAAAAGAATTGATGTTAATATTCCGACTTCTTAACCAATATTACCAAGACGCTCATAGCGGGAATACGAAAGTAAGCACACTTGGGAAACAGTAGAATTGCAAATTCCCTTCCCAAGTTTCCTGGACGTCTGGCCAATGTAACACGTGTCATAATCTGCACAGTCTATTTTGCAAGTGACGTTGAAGCGGAACAAGATGTCCAACTTGTCTTTTGTCGAGCCCTGTGACTCTATGAGTTGTTCCTGTATATGCTTACCATCCTAAAATTGAACTCTCTCTAGATCGAATTTACAATGTGTCCATGCTAATAGTGTTGGCTGAGACTTTTCTTTATATTAATATAAAAAACCCTTTGCAAAGTTCAGTGAACTTTCTACTTAATACAGTAAATTTCATTTTAAATGTAGCATATTGGCGTTTGTGAATTCAGCAAAAATTCTTTGCTAAATTTAGGCAATATTCTGGTTACATTAATAAATGGAAGTAAAACAATCATGAAGCTCAAAAATGTTTTCAAAGCACATAGTCCAAATAACAAATAAATAACACCTTGTTTGAGACTCCACTATTACAATTACTTAATTAAATGAAATTTGAAGCATGGATGCTTTTTCACAGACACTATTAACCCTTCCGCACAGTTATTTTCCAAATCTACGGCAACCTTGACTTCGAATCGATCCAAACAAATCACGAGTCACCGAACGCTTCGCGGAACAAAATTTTACTGTCATGTTTATGTTCGTGGGCGCGTAAACAGTAAATCGAAGCCGAACGACCAAGGCCGGCGTTCGCGAAGTCACTTTTACTCGTCGACGATTTCTGCTACGTTCTTGTTGGAAAACAACGTCGAGTTACGCTGTTGGGCGCGTCAAACAACGTTCGATTTAATTAGTTCCCATTTATTCGACCTGTTCAGTGACTACATGTTCGATACCGATTTCCTGGTGTATGAAAACAATTTCATACCTTTATTTTTAGTAGCAAAATCAACGTTTCTCCTATGTAAAAGTCAGAATGAATTTTTGTTAATTTGTAGAATAGAGCTATAGTAACGAGTGTTAGGGTTGGCTGACCTAGGCGGTCACATTCTACTGATTAAGAGGTAACCGATATTTTGGATTGAATATTTCCATGCTTTGGATTAATAGAATTATAATATTTTCTATCTAGATGCTTGGAATGATGGTTTTTGTTTAATTGTTGAGACACATGGGATGAATGTTTCAACTGGCTGACCTAATTTGTCACATTCTACTTAATGTGATGAATATGATTGATTCTCACATATTTCTTTTTATTCAACAATGTAAAGAATATGAAAATGAAATGTAATACAGATTAATGTACAAAAATAAATAATGTTACACAATCAGAATAATTAATAACACTTCTTTTGCTTTGAACGTGGTTTTTTGCCATTGTGTAGTATCGAATATTTTTTCTACAATAATTCTAGTCTACACTAATTGTTTATACTCCATTTTAATATTGTTTACATTCCTCGCAATTGTTCATATGGAATTTAAATTAACAATTTTAATAGTTCCTATACAATGAACCTATAAACGCTCACATGTCGAAACCTTCATTAATAATGATACAACGATGATGTTGTTGACTTGGTATTGTTTCTGAATAATTAGCAAACTTAAAAATTTAACTATGTCGTCAGATATCACAATGAAAATTTTTTAACGTTTTAAAAATTTCTTGAAAATCCCAATTGTTGATTGACTTAAACATTCTACTGAATACTAATTAGTCACCACTGCCCATTAAACATTCCCTCCTACTTGGTCTAATATAATTAATTTTCTCTCTGCGTAAACAAATGCCACTATAAATTTTTGCTTAACACGAAAGGAACGTGTAATAAATATAACCCTAACTAACCAACTTACGACATCCGTATTATACTGACTAATAACCAACCACTATTCTACATTAATTATATTCCACGCTTTGGGTGATTTAATTAATGTGTTCCATGTGTAGACGCGTGACATGACGAATTCGTTCTAACCCGTGAGAGGTGTCTGACAAATATAAGCACTGTCCGAAGTAGACCGGCATATTCTACCAAAACAAGAAGTAAGAGTTGCTGCTGAATAATTAGCCGTCTACTTGTCCAGTGCGAAAAAATTCTTGGAATAATATGCATCTTGACTAATTTTCGAAATTTTATTTTCTTCAATTAAATAACTAATACATATTTAATGGATAAACATCAAATTATAAAGGACAAAATATTTGGAAAGTCACGACAGAGGTATGATAAATATTTTGTTTACATATTACCAGACGGAAATAAAATCGGACTTGAAACTGTTCTTGGACAGGCATGATGCAACGCCTGAGTTAGGTCTGGGTTAAACGTATCAGTTGTCAGTTGCTTTTACGTAGCAACAATTTCTCGACTTCTTGATTTCGACTGTGATTATTTCAGCATGAATCACGCTCCGAAGATAGTAAGAACGAGTAACATTAATTATATAAAATGCCACTTTGCTTTAAAAAGTAGCGTAAGTTTAATTAAAATAAATATTGTGTCAGAGCTATGCTTAGTCAGAAACAAAACAATTCACGCCCAAAGATATTGAACTTTACGAATTACTCATTTGAAATTCAACTGTCAAATGGAATTGCAAATCCGTCTATTTTGAAACTGGTGGAAGGCCATTTGCAACCGACGAAAACATGCTTTAATTTGGAGATTTCTAAATGTACGAATTTGCATATGTCTGAGAGCGCGAGAATCATATTTTTATTTTCGTTGTACACACGCACACATCTTGACACATTCTTATTCGCCTAATAAGAGCGAAAGCACGATCAAAAACGTTGTATTGATCGAAAATATCAAGTTTCCGAAGTCTATAATAAGTTTTCATAATTTTACATAGAGTGACTCACTGTAGTATTCACACTCCCTTAGCCGCTGACTTTAAACGGTTGCTTTATTTTTAGGATAAAATGTCATAGGATCCTTACCGATAAATACGTACGCACTATATTAAATGGGCTCTCAATTACCATTAACGATTGTGAATGATAACAATGAAATATCAATTTACTTTATTTAAAATGTCATTAGAGATAAATGTGAAACATAATATTGATTATAAAAATGGTGATTGTTAGACTCTGGATTTAATTCATATTTTATTGCACAATATAATATATTAATACATAAATGGATCGCTATTTCATTTGATGAAACTGTATATATTCTACAATAGGATTAAGATACCTTTCTCACCTTTAAGTACACCATGAATGAATAGAATTCACTGTGTATCAATTATTTTTCGTGTTCACTCTACGAGAGCAAATATTTTTAGAATTATTACGTCTTCACACCTCGTAGTTCACTGAAGTTCCTGTCTTTACTTGTTTGGAACTGTCACTTCTCACAAAATTTACACAAATTTAAAGCTCAATTATTACACGGCATTTTTAATTATTATACGAAAATTTATCCTAAAAGAATATCAACAATCTCGAGTCACAAACTAAAGAAGTACGAATTCTTCTCTTAATCACGGACACAACACAAGAAAAATTAAAAGAACATCACTTTAAACAAAAAACAATACCACTTTCACAGTCACATCCCCGCACTTCCGCATGCTCCAATTACACGCGAATCAAATATTCCCCTCGACGCTATCACAACTCTTCAAGTCACCTTAACAGTTCTACATTTTCGTATCCACGCCATCCCCAATCCCTGCTCTTAACACTCAACAAGTCCAGTAGCATGATTCGTGGACTCGAAGAAGGACACAGGTTAGCACCCCGTCAGCTCACATTTAATACTCCGAAAGACCGGACTCATAATTGCCCAAGACAAGCGCTGCTCGGAAACGGTCAGGTCAACTTTCCAAGAGCGACCAGTTAACCCAACATCTGTCATCGGAGCAACGTATCGCGCGTCGCCCCTCCGGCAACGATGTCGGACGATATTACGATCGATCACTGTCCAACACGCGATCGACAACAACCTTAATCGATCTCGACGACGGCCAGGACGCGTCGCGGCGCAAAAACCGCGACCAGAAACCATCGCGCCACTGCGAACGCAAAGGTATTAAAAAAGAAGAAGGGGTCCAGGCCCGTGGAAAAACCAGGCAGTCCATAAATCGCGTAATTAGCGTGAATTCCCGCTGAAATCCGCGAACACCCGCGGGGGAAGGCGCGATTGCGCGTAAATCACGGTGCCGCGTCCCCGCGTTCATTTGGCGCGTAAAAACCCCCGCTATCGCATTACCTTGTCAACGGAATCGTCCTGTGTCCCGCCAACCAGCCGGAACAACAACTTCCTCACATTTTCAGCCCCTGGATGCGTTCGCGTTCCTCGCGGAGGACAACACAATCTCCGTTCACCAAATCGCACTTCACTCGGCGGGGCCAGAAAACAAATTTGGAGAAACTGATCCTCAGGCTCGAGCTGAGTGTTATATTCCGAACATATCGGTTCTTCGATTAACTAGCTAATTGGTGGGCTCCTTTGGTATTAAGATTCGGAGGTGAGGGACTCCTGGACACTGAATGATCTAGGAATAACTCTAGGTTTTTCTAGGCGATCTCTTTCGGGACTCTCTCTAGTATTTGGAGAAACTCCAGGATGGTGGTAAATCTTGCAGTACACTTGACGCTCCAGGAGTTCCAAGGGTGACGGGAGAACTCGATGTTTCTCTAGTTTTCTATCTTCCTGCGCGATCTCCTTTGCGGTTTTCTAATACTCGGATGCGACGAACTCCGAAACACTGTACTCTTCTTCGCACTGGACACACCGGGAGTTCCAAGGATAACGGAAGAACTCTCCGCTTTTCTGTCTTCCTATCTTCCTAGGCAATCTTTTTTGGTATCGTAACATTCGGATTTAATAAACCCCAGCACACCGACTTCTGTACACTGATCGCTCCAGGAGTTCCGAAGAACCCCGGAAGAACTTCCCGTCCTTCTATCTTCCTATCTCCTGAAATACCAGTACACAAAACTCCAAATACTCTCAGGAGTTCCCGTGGAACACCGAAAGAACTCACCCCCTTTTTTTCCCCCCTTATACCTTCTTATTCCGCTTTTTATTGACACCGCGCGCTAACGTGGCCCGTTATGGCGCCGCTGTCCGCGATCAGCGACGCAACGTTCACCGCGACGCGGCACGCGACCGCCGACGCACATTCCTTTCCACTCGAGATTAAAAGACGCACTGACCACCCACACGCGCGCCGGGACCGTCACTGCGCGAGGAACGAATACGACTGCCGGTGGGTTGGAATCGATCGACACGCGGCACGCGACGATCAACCGCGGTTGATCCCGCGTGACGGACGAACGGTTGAACGATCGTCGAGCGTTTAGGGGTATCCCTCGTTCGGCGACGACGGCTAGGACGACGCGACTACGACGACGACGGCGGGCGGCCGGCTCGCGAGGACCTCTTCCGCCACACGATTCATGACCACCGACGGAGAGCACGTCGCTCTCGTGGCGACGACTGCGCCACTGCGCGGTATCTCGTCGAAACGAGCCCTCGGAACGCTTCGCGAGGGGGAAAACGGGAAGGTCGGCCGGTGGTGAGGAAGGGGGATAACCGCGAGGGAAGGAGACAGGTAGAGGGATCCCCCGCTACGCGGGTGTACGTAGTAATAGTGGACCACGCAGACACGCGGACGTGTGTACGCAGGGAGTCGCGGGGGCTCTTGACGAGGCACACCCGGTATAAGGGTTGTTCTCTCGATGAACGGATGTTGAGAGATACTGTTATTCGGTATTGTCCTCGTTTCGGTATTTGGTTTGGATCTTTTCGGAAAAATTGGGAACGGAATGCATTTTTGTGTAGCTAGTGGAAGAGGATGTTTATATACAGACAGTCCCATAGGTGTTCCAACCCCGTATGTCTATTGAAGAAATTTGTTTAAATTCAATGGTAAATTTGATGTTTCCAAGCGTATGTTCCAAGCGAATTGATATATATATATATCAATGTATTTACACAAACGCTATATATATATATATATAGCGTTTGTTTTTATATTTATATATAAATTGTATATATATATATTGTTTTTATATTTTATATATATATATATATACATATATTGTTTTTATATTATATATATATATATATATATTGTTTTTATATTTTATTTATATATATATATATATATATATATATATATATATAGCGTTTGTGTAAATACATTGATATATATATATATATCAATTCGCTTGGAACATACGCTAATTGGTGGGCTATCTATATATATATATATATATATATAATCATGTGTAAGCTTATTCGTATACATATCTGTAATGAAAAATTCATTTGGTAATATCGAACTTATTATTTAATTTAGTTAAACTTTTTCAATAGACATAGTGGGTACGAATATTTATGGGATTGACTGTATATATGATATGTATTCTGAACAGATTTTTATCAGTATAAAATAATAATTGGGATAATATATTAAACATAAATGAATTTAGAAGAATGATAGTGAGTCTTTTTCAATTAATACATGTATAACGTCAGGAATTTTGTCTTCTTCACAATATTCGTCAAATGTTTATTATGCTTTTAAAGAAATTATACATGTAATAATTAATCAGTATTTTTATCGATCATCCTCATTTTGTATCCTACATAACATATGAGCAATTCCTTCAAAAGACTGATACATATTTGAACAGTGGTGTAAGTAAAATAAAATTTCTGAAATGTATATAGTCTTAATGATAATATAATGGTAGCGTAAAGAGACCATAATCTATAAACTGCATGTCAATGAAACAACCCAACACTTCTTCGTAACGGTGAATAATTATGCAACTAAATATTCAAATACCTGTGACGAAAAATTTCTCTGTAGATTAGCAACGGACTCTTCTTATATCAAGTTTGTATGACTTACCTGAAACAAAAAGACAACATTAAGTTAGTAACAAGAAACAACAATTTTCCGCAATTCTATAATAAAAAGGAATCCGCCAGTTTTATTAATTCTATTATGACTAAATCGTAATGCTTGTGATCACAATCACAATCTTCCAAAAATAGTTTCAATCTTAGAAACCTAAAACCCAATTCAACCCTATCAACTACCACATTCTTCAAAGAACCATAAAAAAACAATACAATCATGCTTCTGAAATTCATATTAAAACTTCCAAGTTGCAAAAAACCAACTTCCTCGCAATAAATTACACAAATTTAATACGTACACACTCTGATCTCTTCCCACTAAAAAAATATTCTCGCAAACATATTCAACCACTAAATACAAGACACTTGTAAATACCAAGTTCCAACTGAACGCGTCTAAAAATGATCAACGTTGACCTATACGTTCGCCGACACGTGTTTCCTGTAACAGCAACTATGTCCTAACGTTTCTCTAATATCTAATACCGTCGTATGAATATTTAGTCGGGCCACGAGCCGGATGGACACGCTCGGACGGATTTTCTGTCGGCGGTCGAGTTTCAGTTGTTTGTCGCGTTGTGCAGCGGCGCTCACGACGTCGGGACGCCCACCACCTGTGGTGCACGTCCTCCTCTCTCCCTCTTCACCTCGCGGCGAACCGCCCTTCCGCGCGCGCGACAACCGACGCGCACACGCGCCGCGACGTCCTTTTGGACCGCTTCCCCTTTCAAGGCCCGAGGAACCCAATTTTTCAGCTTCGTCGACGCCTCGCCCGTTGCCAAACACTCCACGCGTAAATATTGATGAGCAAGCATAGCTAGGGAAATATGAAATCTGACCTACAGATTCGTTTGCCGCCAGGTGTCCTATTTAAACAGTCAAATTCGTCTTACGTGCCACAGAAATGTATTAATGGTATTTGTTTAGAGATAGAAACCGTCGCGTTGCTTCGATCCTATACATTTGTTTCTTGCAAAGTGACGGACAGGATCATTTGCCATCAGGAATGCTATCTATACAGTCAAATACTGTCATTATGATACTGAGATGTATTAATGGCAATTGTTTGGAAATAGAAATTTCACGCCACTCTGCTTTCATTCTATACATTTGTTGTTTCTTGTAAAGTGAAGGACAGAATGATTTTCCACCAGGAGTGCTACTTATAGAGTCAAATGCTTTGATTATGACACTGAGATGTATTAATGGCATGTGTCTCCAAACTTCGCTTTATTTTATTTCACTCCTATATAATTGTTTCTTATAAGATCACTTTGTGATTGACATTTATTAATTAAATAAAGTTACAACATTCATGTACTTCGTTTAAAGAATTATCATAAGCCCATAATAAATGCAAATGCTCCAACTTCATTATTTAAACGAATAGTACACCACCAGAGGCCATGTTCCCTGATAAATTAAATTCGTTCAAGATTGGACGTTTGGATATTCAATACTATGTCAATTGTAATTTTTGTATAAGAACCTTAAAGTTTGGTTAACTGATGGAACAATACGGGCTAATTTAGAATTATAAATAAAAGTGTAAGAGCCGAGCGGGTCCAGGTCTGGTAAGCTTCTCGTTTCTTTAACTGGAAGACAGTGAAACGGACATACCGCAGCTCCGGTCCACCATAAACACAGATTAAGGGAAATTTTCCCGTGTAACCTTACTAATGACCGTGGAAAAACAAATCCACTTGACGTAGAGGTTCTGCTAATTGTCAACACGAGCACGGAATTCCGTTACTCGTCGAGCGAAGTGTTCCCCCGACTGAGATTATCTTGTTTGTTTTGTTTCGTTTTGTTTCGTTTTGTTTCCTCGATGTTTGCCCCGCGGCCACGATTTTAATATACAGTCCCGAGCGTTATTGCTTCACCTGTCTTCGATGTTTCTTTGCGCCAGCGTAATATCCCTCGTGAACGAAACGGGCATTAACGCTACGCGCGCGTCACGTTGTCGTGTCTGTGCACGTATGTCTGTTTTCACTGTTGCATCTCCCGTGGCATTCGGACTCTCGACCTACTTACTTCGGCGTCGTCGTCGTCGCTTGGAAGGGAAATAATTCCAATTTAACGCCCGTCCTCGCGAAATCGTTGACCCTTGCACCCGTTGTTTATTAATAATAACGTCGTTAGAAAATTCACGTTCTCGAAATTTCGTCCCCGAAGAGAAACAATCATTGGAAATTGCAATCATTTATTCTCCTGTTTTCGTTGAACGGACAGTTTTATTCGAGAATAAAATATGTTAATTGCGTCGTTTGTTCAACTGAATAATTGTACCTTCAGTTTTTCAGTGTGAAATATTTAATTGTATAATTTAAATTGTAGCGGGTGAAGGGTGAGAAGTCGTTTATCTTTTATAGTATGTCCGTAATGTTTATCGTGATAAGAATTTTTTTTCATAGGTTATTAATAAATTGTTGCATCTTTAGGTTACTATGGTGGTCGAAAATGTTAGTGTACAAAATTGTTTATGATATCGATGAATTACTGAATATGATCGACTCTCTTTTTAAATTAATTCTCAATCGTCTTACATACATATAATTTTATAATAATATATTATTATTACGCATGTATGCATGTACGTATTAATAATAACAAAACTACGAACAGGTCGGAGCAGTTATTAATTAATAAACAAGGCGAATAAAAGTACTGGCCTGCAAAATTATTAGGCTAAAACATTTTCCTTTGGTAAATTCTAAGTCCACATACAGAATGTTCAGCATAAGTACAGAATGATAATAAAGTTCTAGCAATAGTATAAAACGATAAATGTTTACTCCTGCTGAGTACCGAAGCGTGTAAAAGTACGAAACCGGTTTCTCATCAATCCTTCAGTTCATCTATCGGTTTGTACACTTGAAATAACACCGGAAGTAAATCTGCAATTTGTCTTGAAGCTGCCTCGTTATACAAATCCAGAGCTAGTAAGAATCAGATCGATCAAACTCGAAAAATCGTTCTATCAAATCGCCAATTCGTTATCCATCGATTAAACAAACACTATTATACTAAGCAAATTCAATTCTGGTTTTAGACTAGACATTCCACAGAGTCATTTCGCGATGCGGAAGAGCAGGTAAAACAACAAAACGAGAAGATAAGTTTCTTAAAAGAGGTATTATAATATGAAATTTATAAGTTTTTGTTTTCCGATCCTATTTCTTCTGATTTCTTTTGTTTCGACCCCTTTTATCTCGATACACATATACGGCCAGTGTAGGAGGTATTCGCAAAGCAACCAATTTAAAATAAATGGTTCCTGTACGAATACTTATTACGCTGACTGTATTTAATTCTATTATCGAGAAGGGCTATTTTATTAGAATCAAATCTTCACTGACTCAATAAATAAGCATTGCCATACAAACGAAAGTGCTATAAGTAATTTAGAAAAGACGCTAAATGAAAGATGCCAATACGACATATCGGGGCAGAGAAAGATTGACAAGAGATTCTCGGATCCGACTAGCGTAAACGCAATATCGTTCTGTCGATCGCGAGACGTTAAGCTCGCGAAGCGAACAATGCTATAAAATTCATTTCCAAAGGCCAATATCGCTATTCCAAAGAAAAGAAGCGACGCGGGACGAGAAGGTCTATTTCTGATCGGCGATGGCGTAGCGACGATTGGAAATACACGATTCTTCGACGCCTATGCGCGTCAGCCTGAAAACTGCAGTATTTTTATTGCTTTTGTGTTGATTACGGGAACAGAGGATTTATTTTGGTAGACAACTGTTAACGTATTGTATAATTACGATATTCAGGAATTTGATCGAAATTTTTTGGTCAAGTTTCGGGTGTTTCCAACCAGTGTCTCAGTCAAAATTCTTCTTAAATTCGAGCAATTTTATTTGTTTTCGCTACCGCCGCACGGGGTTAATTAGGTGAGCGAGACAAATGGCGCGGTGCTCTTTCCTCACTTCGTAAATCCGTTCGCGGTTGAGCTCTCTAAATTCCAAGTCCCCAGCGTTGAATTTTGCAATAAATATAATGGAAAAAAGAGACTTCTGAAACGCCATTACAGACTTTAACTATACTTATCTGTCCTTGGCGAGTTAAAGCGACGAATGGCGTTTCTTACATTAAAAATTCCTAATGGACAAAGTTGTATGTTGTACGTTAACAGCGTTAAATTTTTATTTATTCCCTATTTTAAGGAAATACTCATCTAGAAATCCCTCCTCTAAGAATTTTCAGATTATCTCATTTCAACTAGAAGTTCTATAATTGTGACACGATACATCCTCTTTATATCCACAGTTCTTGTTGAATTTTTAAAAAAATAGTAAAACTTTATCGTAATAACATATAAAAAACAATCTAACCATCCATAAATCCTCTGTGGCCACAATCATCCACAACAATTAATAACCAATCAGAATACCACGGTTTCCAATTTTTCAATGAAATATCGAAGTTCAACCAGACACTTTTGGCCAGCCTCTCGCGAGTCATTAATTCCGTACGCGCGTGCGCGCACGCGGACGACACATAGTATTTTTAGAAAGAATACGTGAAAGCGAACGTAATCGCTTGTTCGCAAAGTGTTTGGCTTTCAGCGTGCCGCGGACGTTCCCGCGTACGTTTCGAACTCTTAATAGATTCGCGAATATTCGCCAGCGCGCGTCGTTGCGAATGATTTATGAATCATCGTCGAAGTAACTTGTATCACAACGGTCGCGTTTTTGCAGCAGTTGCATGGATCGTTTGTTGGGGCTGAATTAGAATTAATAATTCACGCCTTCGCGCATCCACGAATAATCGAACGAGTCGACTTCTCGTCGCTCGTAAAGTTCGAGTCTTTATGCGAGAGAATCGCAGTCGATGATTGATTAGCCACAGGTGCCTTAAGTTGAGGAACCGAGTGAATTATATGTGCACGCTCGGCGTGGAACACGAAATGCCCCTAATCGCACAGAGTTACGCTGTTCTTTCGAGAGCTAAGTAACGATTGACGCGAGAGTTTGCTAATTTATTAGGAGAGATTAGTTTAGGGAAAGTGCAATAGAAAATTTAGGTAGACTACGATTTATGGTTTCGATTAATAGTAATTTTTGGAAGAGCTGATTATTTCTGTAGTGGAAATTGTACACAATAATTACTTCAGTAGGTAATTGAATGATTAAACATTCTTTAAAAAATAATATTCACATTCTGAACACAGAAAAATATGAAAATAAAATATATAATATAATATAAATAGAAAAAAATTATTTCGAATAAATTCTAAAACCTTTTCAATTATTTATTACTCTGGTTTTCTCATGCACATTTAGAAAAAGAAACCATTGAATCAAAAAAGTAACGATACAATTCTACATTTAATCAAAGATTTTTCTTGCCATTCCTATAAGCAATTTAACCAGTAACATAGAAGATTCAAGACTAATTACTCGAAACAGTGAGCATAGTGATTTACTGTACAAAATCCTGTATAGAAGCAGACAATTATTTTGCACTGCTTCGTGTCTAGTGACGTCAGTTTAACGTGAAAACAGTTTCGGACAACCCATAAAAGCCGTGTATTTCTAATTAATTCTCGAACGTTGAACTTATCTTGGCCGTAGAAAGATACTTAAAGAATTTTTAACCGCGTCGAATAAACTGCACGTTCCTCGCTATTTACTCGGTCGCATTTTAGTCTTTCCAAGTACGGTAATAAATCTCCTCAAGGCAGTATACCCAGTCTTGTATATACACTTTCTTTCCTTTCGCCGAGATTCTCCGAGGGCCTGGATTTAATTAAAATATTCTATGTGCTTCTTATGCCGACATGAAGTACGCGCACGCTGTATTCTTTCGAGTGCAATATTCATTTTATGAAACGGCCGTCGGGAGAGAAAAAAAAACCAAGTGTAACGATGTTTCTTTTCCAACGTATGACTGCATCAATATCAGCGTATATTAAAAACGTTGATTTCCTTCTGAATGCTTTTCCTTGGCTAAAAATCATATTCTTCGCGCGCTTGGAGTTGTACGAGGCTCGATAAAAATATTACAGAGATGAAAAATTGCTGTGCATGTCACTAATTTAATGTTTGGAGTATTCATTGACAACGTACAGAGAGGTAGCGCCATACTGATTGATTTATTTCTTGTGTAAAAGAAATAGAAACTATAGATAGTTATTTACTTTGTGGTTCAATGCAATAAATGTAGGATCACATTGTTTATATTTGTCAAATTTATGAGGGAGTCGAATTTGTATTATATTCTACTATTACATCAAATTGAATACTAAATACTGTATACCGTCCAAGAATATATTTACATAAAGATTCTAATTTCTCTAATAACGTCAAATGAAATTTAATAAATGCACCGATCACGATGGAAACTCGAGCAATCGATACGTCACCGAGCACGAATCGCGTGGGAATCCGAAGCGCGTTAAATGGCGAAACTACTCGCGTATTTATTTCTAGAGAAACGTCATAACGACGCGATCCCGTCACGAGATTTCTGGCAAGCAGTCAGCGAACGAGACGTGGACCGATTCTGGCGTCGAATCGACAACGATCGACCAGACCCCCGCGGATAAAGTAGGGTTTCATTCATCGCGGATCATTTTGTTAAGCCTCCCGCCCCACCGCAACCCCCCGGCGTGGCTTACGCCGGACATTTATGTGTGTAGGCGAGCACAGAATGTTCCCCGAAATCCATTGGAATATCGTACACCGACCGAAAAGAGCTTACCGAGCCATTACCAGAAATTTTCGCTGACGTACGTCGAGAGATTTCGCGAAATCGCTGCTATACGGCGCGTTATAGGCGGTGGCACACGTTAACCGGCGCATTCCCTCGTTATCCGTTGAAATATGGTGTTAATATTAGCTAGTTAAAGCGCCGAGCGTGTTAAACACGCTCGAAATTGAGCTTTGCGCGGCCGCGGAAGCTCGAACAGCGACGTATCCGCCTCTTCGATACACACAGCGCAAGGTTGCTGATAACGATCGTCGAAAATCTATCGATCGTGTACCTGAGCGTCGCGGTTTATCGATAACTGGATGGAAGACGATTAAGAGATGCGTGCGGTGAAAAACACCAAGGTTTGGCAAGTGTTATGGGAATCGACTGGTGTTTAGGAATTTTTTATGGCGATCGAGGGTGAATGATGTAAATGTGTCGTATTTATATTAAAAGTATATACTTTGAACAATATTTTTGCCAAGTTTCATTATAATATGTTAAACTATGAGGAATTTATGAATATTCTTATAACGAGATGTTATACCTATTGGGGGGTGAAATAGAGGCTGGTGTTTGAGGTTTCTTTTGGGCAATGATGAATGAATCAAATAAACATGTTGCACGTGTATTAAAAGTACCTACATTGAACAGTATTCTGCTAAGTTTTGTTAAAATATGTTAAATTATATAGAATTTATAAATATTTTCGTAACAATATATTATGGGGGAGCACCTATTGAAGTTGAAATAGAGGTTGCTGTTTGGGATTGTTGTTTACCAATAGTGAATCAGTAATATACATAAAAGTACATACTCTGGCCAGCATTTCTGCTAAGTTTCATATAAATATATTAGTCTATGCAGATTTTATAAATATTCTCACAACGAGATGTTGAAATGTCCAAGTGCAATGATTCAGTAAACAAGATATAAAAAGCTTAAATTTACAAAATACGATATCATTTATATGTTCAATGAAAAGGAAGCAGTTTAAAAATACACCAACAGAATACTAATTTAGTTCTACTCTTATAGATCGAGCAAAACATTACTCTTTAATTAGAAACAATCTTCAACGCCTTCGAAAACGAACGCTCACCAAAGACAGAAATTACCAATATACACGACTACATTGTAATTCAAATTTCAGAAGTACCGGGGAGCACTGTATTACCTTCTGTGTTTCACCTTGCAGTAGAATTGAATTCTCAATTAATTACTTTCAAGTGTTGTACACCCGGGGACATTAATTCGTTCCCTTCTACAAAGGTAAGGGACAAGTACAAGCGCGCATTGAAGGAAAAGGGGAAGTTGCGATCCTCCAAGGGAATGTATTTACGTCCCCAGACCTTACCCACGAGTGTAAAATAAAATTAGGAAGATGTTAAATTCATCTCGATGTGCACACGTGTTTCGCGGTTCCACGCTTGTGCTGAAACTTAGCGAAGGGTCAAAGTGGTCTCAAAATATCACGTGAAAGAACCCATTTATTTCCTTACACTTCAATTTCGAGGATGTATACATACATTATTATTGTTCTGGGACAATTTTCTGATTAAACTACATGTTTCTGATTAAATCGATAGTTTCTTTGGATGGAAGATCGACAATCTGGTATATCTCATAACTTTTGGGACATATTCGCTGGATATCCTCAAGCAAAACACTATACAAAATATTCTAAGATGAAATCAATTAAAATGTGAGGGGCATATGAAGAACCAACAGGAGTATACATATGTTGAAATATACGAAAAGTTTCGTAATAATTAATTATGTAAATCCACGCTATAGGGGTGTTGAAATAAGAAGAGGGGTGGAGAAATAAGAAATCTCAGTTTCTCGAATACTATTACAAATATAACCACGTAATTCCTTTCCGTTCACACCTGCATCTTAATATTCCCTCCTCGGTAGAAGATTGAAATTAAAATATGCAACATTCCATCAAACTCGAGCGAACGGTTCGCGCAATAAACTCCCTTTCGCAGTTCACGCACAGTTGAGCGTGCATCATGGTCCATTGTTTCGAATGGAGTAACTTAATGCGTCATCTACGAGTTGATGACACGGCGCGGATTAGTCTAATTTGAGTTGGTACGCGCAGCCGGTTCCACGAAGTAAAACTTTCCATGAAATGGAGATCATAGTGGCGCGTATTATTCCACGTATATTGCGTGTACGAGATATTTCGCGAAGTCCGTAACAACCTCCCGCAACGGTGGTCCCGGAAGCCAAGGTATGGCAGTTTCGCAGACGAGCATTTTCTGAAAAGATTTCCGCTCCGCGTGTAGCTAAATACGAATGCGCCCGCTATGGTAACACGAGTGCCTATTCTCATCTGAATTTAAATGCAGGTTGGATTAAGAAGGGGGTGGAATATTTACATAAATGAATAGTATCAATGTTTTTCGTGTCGCAGTACTTAGTACTTTGTTTCTCGAGTAATTGAATTGAGGGAATGGGAGGGACAGTGGGAGTGTATTGTTTTGTTTCAGTGGAGTGTTTAGGTTTAAAGTAAGGGTAGTTGACACGTTCGTTCGAGAGAATAGGTGGAAATCTAAAGTAGAAGATGGAGCAGAAACTTGAAGAAATTCTTTTAGGTAGAATTTCATTTCCTTTAACACATACTTCGATAATTTTTTAGCCGAGTCTCGCATCGAGTAACTTTTCATATTTAACATCGC
This sequence comes from Hylaeus volcanicus, assembly GCF_026283585.1. Lineage (NCBI taxonomy): Eukaryota > Metazoa > Arthropoda > Insecta > Hymenoptera > Colletidae > Hylaeus > Hylaeus volcanicus. The sequence goes on from NC_071982.1 coordinate 12,105,253, forward strand.
CATATTAGATCCCCCATACTGAATTACTAAATTTTCAATAATGTGTATCAAAGAACATTAAGGGGTGAAGCCACTCCAGGTCCCCCAAAAATAAGATAATTTCGAGAATTTTTTTTTTTAGTAATTTGTTAAAAGCAGTGAAAAATTCAAGTAGGGTATTTTATTAAATGCATATTAATGTGTAAAAACAAATTTTCTTTTTAAATTGCGGCTTCGATACCCAAGAATTCAAAGCATCTTGTACCCGAGGCCTCAAACAGACGAAAGGATTGAGCACACAGATTTCAACCCAGAACAAAAAACCGAACGTTGTCTGTAAATAACCGAAAGTGTTAGATTTCATAGTGTTTCTAAAACTAGACTTGCGTCACTCTTAAAATGAACATCCCATTAAATAAATACAAAATTCGATCACGTTCGGAGCAATTTCGTTTCGTTTAACCGCGCCTGGCGACAACGTTCACAGAAGTCTCGCGTTCTCGAAATTTCCGAGGCACCAGCGGTAATTCTCGGCGCAGGCCGATTGCGATGGCGAACGTTGGAAATGAAAAAAAAAAAAGAAAAAATAGCTGACAGATAGCCGACTGAATGGTGTTACCGGTGGCATGGCCCGTAGATAACTGCGCGAGGCCATGGAATTTCGGTTTTGACGGACAGGTCTGTTATTACTGTCATTCCGTCCTCCCTCGTGCTTCTGCTACGTTAATCCTTTCGTCATCGTGTCCCGCTTTGCGTCGCCGTCCATCGAACTGTTTTAATGAGATGCCCGCGCATGCATAGTCCCCCGCGCTTGCCCGTGGCTCGGAAATGGAATTTTTAATCTGACTTCTCACCATCATCGTTTCGTTTATCCTTCGGTGGTCGACGTTCCGTGAAACGAGTGGTCATCATTTTGGTGATTGCTAGAGGCTTGAGATCAGTTAGCGACTCCCTGTGACGTTTCTTGTTAAAGTGAGTCTTTATTTTTAGATTAATCGTCTTGGGTTAGGTGGATTGGTCGGGAATGTTTGTAAGTCTGTCCGTGACTTCTATCGAATTTGGTTTCTCATGGTTTTCATGGTTTGTCTTAGAACTTTAGTCTGGTAAGTATTCAGTCTGATATTTGTAACAATTGTTATTATTAGACTGTGGATCTTTATGCAAAATAAAATCTTCGCGAATGCGTTTACAAAAATTGAACCTAAATAGGAATTTGTTTTATTCTGCAAATACTATAACGTGAACTTTACTTTCAATCTTTTTTATATTCTTGCATATTGTTTGCGTTTTGTAGTTTCTTGCACATTCAAATTTCCTATAAATGCATAAAGATCCGCAGTCTAGTTATTACATATTACGATATAATTCAATTAATTGTAGTGACAGGGGTAATGTTTTAAAAGTATGGTAGTTTTTAACACGCATGAGAAATGTTGATGCTATTTATGACTGTAGGAGTAGTAAAGTTGATATTACTTGTGAAAATAGGAAAGGGCAAAGCCACTCCAGGTCCCCCAGAAATAAGTTAATTTCGAGAATTGTTTTTTGGTAATTTGTTGAAAGCAGTGAAAAATTCAAGTAGGGTATTTTATTAAATGCATATTAATGTGTACAAAAAAATTGTTTATTATTTAATACTCTATCTGCTACCAATACCACCATCCTGTCTAATGACTTCCTTTAGCCTAAACCATACAAAACATTTCACACCTGCCCCTCAACTTTTAACTAAATACCCCCAAAAGAATCTCACATCAGACCCAGCTCCGTAACAAACCACCTTCCTCCGTTCTTCTCATCTGCGCCCCCTCCCCTAATAGAAACCAATCATTTCACCCAGCCATAACCCATCCAATCCTCAGAATTAGACAACCCCTACCTAAACGAAGTCACCCATTCGACAGCCAGCTCCTAGACAACACAACGCCAGATAAATTTTCCTTCCGCGGTGCCATTTTCCAATTAACACCCGACGAAGGCCTCCCGGTGCCTCTGGATACCGGGGAATCCCTGTATACACGGGGGCACAGACGGCCAGGGAGTAATTGGGTTATATCGCGCGAGGATTTATCGCACGAAGAATACAAGAGGGATTCTGATTCCTACGCCAGCCCGCAGACGGCGTGGCTCCACACTCGCGGGAATTCGTGGCGGTGTAAATCGAATTAAAATTCCGTAGCATCGTTAGGGCCCTCGTGCAAGACCTCCGGGGTGAACGTCGGGAGGGGGAGGCAAGAATATACCCACCAGCATTCCGCGTGCTTGCGTGACTACGAGAGTTTCAGGGTCGTGCCGAACGCCCTGGAGGGGTTGAATTGCTCTTTCTTCTCCCCCTGTCGTTGCGTTCGTGCGCCGACGCTACTTAACGGGTCAAAAATCCGTGACTCGGTGGACGATTTTAAACGAAACCGGCAGCGAACGCAGTCGAGGTTGGTCTCACTCGACTGGTGGAATTTAATGTCCCTAGGATGATCAGAATAGGGCAGGAAGTAGGAGCAAGAGGTTGATGTTCATATTATATCGATGATTTGATTTTAACCCTCAGTTAATCGAGGGTTGATATGTTTTTGAGATTCACAGGGTTTCCATATGAGCAGGGAAGTTCAGAAATGGAGGAAGAAAGTATGAGCCTCAGGTGTGTAGTCTACCATGGGACCACCATCAATTCTCTAGAAGTAGCCAAAGGAAGCAGATCGGAAGTTTTCTTGGTCCCATTTCGTATGAGGCTCAGGTGTGTAGTCTACCATGGGACCACCATCAGTTCTCTCGAAGTAACCAAAACAGGCAGGGCGGAAGTTTTCTTGGTCCCATTTTGTACCAGTGGGGTAACAGAGGAATAACAAAATGCTTATTTGATCAGGACTATTCGATCTGAATAATACGTTTCGGATTTTAAAGATGAACAGAGGATTCTATCTATCTTCCAGATCTTCCTTTTATATGTGGAGAATGATTCTCTTGTATGACTATGTTTGGATTATGTCAGCATTTACAACGTGCAAATTTAGGCTAGTCCTGGATTAAGTCGGGCAACCACTGCTACTTCTACGACACGTACAAATAACAATTCTTTTTTAAATTCCTTACCCTTGAACCTTGTCTAAAAACAAAAATATCTGGATTAATTTCCATTAAAATTCATTTTCTTTAAATTAGTTTCCAAAGAAGGCCTTGTTTCGAAGCAATTCCCCTACCTAACCTCTCAAGTTACAGTATCCTACCTCGCAAGCTCAACGCGTAGTCCCAAGAATCGAATCACTCCTCCAAAAACAAACGATTCCTGACAAAATTGTATCAAGAATGAAGTCCATCCACGAAATTCAGAACCTGGTTCCTACCTTGCCAAGTTCAGCAGTTGCACGAGCACCAAAACAACGCAAAGTAAATCACTACCAGAATTTTTATCCCCCCCCCATGAATAAGGAACGCTCGCGATGGAGCTCGGTCTCGTTACAGTGATCTGCTCAGGGAACAGCGATCCATCAGTCCACCGCGAATTAAATTTCCCGAGCAATATGTACCCATCAGAGCAGATGGGGGAGGGGGGGGGGGGGGGGGGAATCAAATCGAAATTCCCAAGCGCAAGGACGATCCCAGAGACGTCCCCAGTTCGAAATATCGAGAGCATCCTCCTCGCCTGCTACCTTGTCGATCGATCGACCAACGCGTCGTTTCTTCCAGGAAGTCCCAAAGTTTCGTGCCGTTTCAGGGACGCGGAACGACACGAGGGAGAGTCGAATGTTTGTTTTTCGTCGAAGAAGAACATTTCCAAGGCATCTCCGCGACTCGATCCTTCTCCACGGTCGGGTAGGGGGTTCGGTGCTCGAGCTAAGAAGGATCGATTCGTCTAAGGGCAACGGGCTATCCGTTAACGGGACGGAATAGCCTCGAGGGAGAGATCCTGAAGCGTGCTAGACCCGAGCTCCACGGCACGGGCGTCTCGCGTGCCAACTCAGCCCCCAAATTAATGTCTGTCCCTAGCAGTAACTTATCCGCCGACCCGGTATATTATGGCCCCGCGATCGCCGTTCGCTGACGAATGGCCGACTATTTTCTTGCGGTGCTCCCGCTATTTCTCTGGGCTGCTTCGTGGAAGGAACGACGATGGAAGTCACTGTTGAGAAGTTCCGATGGAGGATGCTAGGTCCTTGCGCTCCCTAGATAGTCCTCAGGAAATCTATAAGGAGATGATGGAATAGAATAGCGAGCGTTCGTTATTCATGCGAGAATAAAAATTCTGGTAGTGATCTCCTTTGCGCTGTTTTGGTGCTCCGGCAACTGCTGAACTTGGAGATGTAGGAACTAGGTGGATGGGGGAGTCGCTGGACTCAGAATGGCATGAGTGAACTTGTTTCATGATTTTGTCAAGATTTGTTTATTTTTGAGGAAGTAATGAGTTTTGAGAGGTGTATGTTAAGCTTGTGAGCTGGGATACTGCAACTTTGGAGGGTAGGTAGGAGAACTGTTGTTGTACGAGGTTTTCTTTGAGTATTAATTCGAAAAGAAATTAATGCCAGTCCAGATTGCTGTTTTCAAACAAATTTTAATGGGTAAGAAATTAAAAAGTATCGTTAGTTACATGTGCCTTAGATATGCCTTAGACGAAATTCAGACCTAACGTAAATTAGCACTTTATAAATCCAGACCTAACCAAGGCATATACAATCAATCCCATACGTATTCGTACCCTTTATATCTATTTAAGACATTTGCCTAAATTAAATGACAGGTTCAATGTTTCAAAATAAATGTTCCATTATAAATATATGTGCATACTTTATTTAACAAAAATATAACACAAAATTTATTTGGAATCGTCGAGCCTATCATTTAATTTCGACAAATTTCTTCAATAGGGTATGAATACTTATAGCACTGAGTGTCCACAGAAAAGAATCATTTTCCATATATAAAATGAATACCCGACCCAGACTTAACTAGAGTCAACCGAAGCATACTCCACCTAACAAATCCTGATCAAGATGAAGTTTTACAACCCTACAACCCGACAATTGCGCTCGCGATCGTCCCAGTACCATTTACACGATCACTATAGCATTCTTGAAGAGTAACCCAGGAATCGGTTTGGAAATAGGACGAAATTGAAAGATGAAATCGGGTCGATGGGCCGTAACGCGGAAGGAGTTTTCATCGCGCGTTAACACCGCTCGTTTTTTCCCCCCCCCTGAAGCGGTGGTTTAGGGTTGTTGGGATAGGTCCCGGCGCATCCGTAACCGCGTCTGCATTCCTTGGCCGGCTGCCCGAAGCCGGCTTTTCTATTCGTCGAATACCTAATTCACCGGTGGGCAGCGTCTGTGCCGGCGTGGAAAGCGTTTCAGAGACGCGCGATGCACCGCTAACCTTCTTTTCTTAAACTGTGTGTACGAAACACGAGGAAAGAAACCGCGTAATCCGACCTGACCTGCGCCTCTGACGCGTCTGAAGACCCCACGTGTAAACCCGTGCCGCATTTAGATTTTTACGAGCACCGGGTCGCCCCGTTGAGCCATTGACGTGTGCCGTTTCACGAATTTTCAAAGCGAATCCCGACCGATCAAACACTCCAATTAACACGAACCACGAGCGAAGATAATTCTTTGGGTGTTAGAGGTCATATTGATAGTAGAATCCTTGTAGTGTTCTGTTATTACAAGGGAGAATATTTATTTTGTAAATATAAGCTCTTTTAGGTTACAGAGTTCTTGTAATTAAATTAATAACAGAGATCTGAATGATTTTATTTGATAAATTGCGCAAGTTAGGAGGTTCTGTGGTTTAGTATGTGAATATTATATTATGTAGAGAAATAATTTATAGTATAAACTGTAGTTTCAGTAATTTTCTCACGATTCAATAGTCTTTTTCAAGTCGGAAGATTAAAAATAAGTAAATTCACGATCAAGAATAATTTCGTACGATGAATTGAACAAATACAAAGATTTCATAATTTATCCTACATACCTACATATTATTTCGATAATAATCTTTATTTTTAAAACATTAAAATCACTCAAAACCCAACAGGCCTTCTCAAAAATGACTCTTCCCTAATTAACACGTCTGTCACTTTTAATCCCCATCCATAACATATCCTAACACAGCAAATGTTCTTACTCCTCAACATACACGCACAAACATCACGTTAAAAAAAAAAATGCCAGAATTTACATTAATTTCCACGGAATAAATTTCCCTCAGAAAAGGTTTAATATTCCATAAATTTAATCGCTCGACCCCCCACGAGCTAGAAGTCAACCACGCTCGAGGTCTCGAGGCGGTGGCGCCAGGCGTCGAAAAGTGCAATCAAATGGGAGGCAGGGGCGTCGTGTGTCGTTGGCACGGCGTCGTTTATTCTTACGTGGGCGCCGTTAATGACAGAGCGGGGACAGCCGGCCGGCGTGATTTCGCGTATAACGAACGATCGTAATTACGGTTAACCTGGCAGGCAATTTCCACGGGTTACAGTGACCGTGAAACGATTATTGGTCCTACAGGGGTCGTTCGTCCCGGCGAAATTACGATTAGGCCAACCCGACTTCGCTCGCGTTTGCAGAAGCGTGCTCGAGCCGCACATCGCCCGACGCGAACGGCCGCGATTCGTTTACACGGCGAGGTTAATTACCGAGCTGCAAAGCGACGTTGCTTTCTGGAACGAGCGAGATCAGGCCTTCGATGAGCCCAACTGGTCACAAACGGGATCCAAAAGGTTCACGGGTCGATGTACGATTCGCAGCCGCACGACGAAACGACGATGTAATTGCGCCAGGGACCTGTATGGGGACTAAACGGTACTTGAAAATGTAGGGTCATTTGGGAATTTATTTTGAGGAAATGGGGGAAGGTACTGACTTTTTATTTTGTAGCATGTTTGTATGTATCTTGGAGAGTATGAAAATATTTGTTGAGGTGCGTATATGCATTCCCGTAGAAAGCT
>NC_071982.1:12112175-12116044 GCF_026283585.1 Hylaeus volcanicus
GTAGCATGATTGTATGTATCTTGGGGAATATGAAAATATTTGTTGAGATGCGTATATGCATTCCTGTAAAAAGCTATAAAGAAACTAGGCACTAAAAATTATTCTACCATGCAGGCTTCTTTGGGAATTAATTTTGAAGTAATGGACAAGGTTATTAACTTTTCATTTTGTAGTATGTTTTTAGGTATCTTGGGGGGGTAAAAACATGTTAGGTTAAGTGCGTAGATGCAATCGCGCTTGGAAACTTTAAGTAAACTAGGCAGTCGAATTACTTAAAAATATAATATTTTTTGGAAATTAGTTTTAGGGAAGTAGATGAAGTTACTGACTTTTTGTTTAATAATACCGTTTACTTCATAGTTTCTATATATTTTAGAGTGTATCTTAAAAGTGTGTTTCGATGTCCGTGCATTATCAGATGCAAACTTCTCGCAACCAAACAGTGTATATGTACTTTGACTTCTGTTTCGCCTAATATCTCAGCAATGCTTGATCGGAGGACGATGAAATTTTGACAATATCTTCTAAAAATAAACCGCTAAACCTACTAAATTTTTAACAAAATTACCACTAATGTTAACTTCATTGTTACTCTACGTCTCGCGAAAAGTTAATCATACCATGATAACATTTGACACCGCGGCTTAATTAAAGAAAAACATTGAAAGTCTAGAGATATGTCCAACCATTTCCACAGTCTCACTGTTCAGAATCTCCAGTCATCATGCCCAAGAAAATTTGATACATTCCGACCCAACACAAGCTCTAAACACACAAACATTTCCATCTCTTTTCACAAAGAATCATATCCAGTTTTTCAACGCTACGTCTCGCCGAGCCACGGCGTGGAATTAGAATATCATTTTCTCTCTTTTCGCGTCTGTTGTTCGCCGTAGCGGTCGACCGCGTAAACGCGACCAGGCGACCCGCTCATTGTTCCATCGCGACGCGTAATCCGCGTATTTTCGGCGCGCCTTCGCCGACGACGTCGTGTTTCGCGGCGAAAAGCGACGCGACCGCGTCACGACGTGTGCCACGATGCTGCACAAATTACGCTCGACTATTTGCATCGTGACCCACTTACCTCGAGATACGTTCCCGTTATTCGCGCTGGGACGCTTCCTATGCAACGGTCGCGGAAAAAGCTCGGACCGCAGCGATTCTTCTCTTCCCTCTTTTGTTTCTTCCTTTTTTTCCCCCGTCCCCTCCCCTTTCTTCCCTTGTCTCTTTTCCGTCCCCTCGGTCTTTCTTCGGAGAGCAGCCGTCAGAAGCGGAAAATTTTTACGCGAACAATTATTTCATGGACACGAACCGTATCGCGGCTGTGGAGATTGTAAATTACGCGAATTTTTCCGGGGCTTTGCCGCGGATTTCGGCGCGCAATTAATTTCGTTGCCCGGAGGGCTGATATATTTCAACGTGATTAGGTACGGTAATGCGCGTTCTTCGCGCGGTCACGTCGAATTCGAGATAATTAACGCGCGCACGATGATTCCCCGTTGCGCTGTTTCGTGACGTGGGAATGCTGGAATATAGGGGAAAATTTGCGATCTGGGTTCCAAAGTTAATATTTTTGATGCTTTCGGACTCTGTGAAGGCGGATATTAGTTGACAGGAAAGAAATTTGTTGTTACTTTGTTATTAGAAAGACTGATTTTATGGTGGAATATATTTTCTAGTAGGGGATTTTATCGCAGAACGTGAAGGCAATTCGGTTAGTAATTCGAGATTTTAATGCACACGTTTAGAGTCAAGATTCAAAAAAGTATCCACTTGGTAAGGTAGAGTATTCTGTTAGTAATGTATGGTATTCTGTCGGTAAGGCTCGGCAATGTAGAGCCCTAATTTGTCGCCAGATTTGCCAACAGAGTGTCCTACAATACCAGCAGAGCAAGGTAGCTTATCGACTGAGTGTTCTACAATACCAACAAGACAACATATCTTATTGACTGTAATTTACACTACCAATCTTTATCCTGACAGTACATTATCTTACCCACTGATATCTATTTCAAACAAAATCTGATTGTAAAAATACATACAAGTTCCAATAGAGATAAACACACAATTACCCTTTTTCATCTACTCTAGTTCATTTTAATTTCTTCCTTACTATAAATATTCTTTTCTAAATCCATAAAAAGCCATCAACAAAAACTGAATACATTCTATTTTATTGTATCGCTTCAAACGACCCGCTCATGAGCAACCATTATCGTCATTAGTTCATATTCAACACACCAGTTCTTCCTGTAACCCAAATTGGAAGATCTGATGTCAATACCCCGGTACATTAGAGTATCGCGTTCGAATCCTCCGAAAGGCCATAAATCCCTAACTAGGCCAAGCGTCGATTCCTAATCGCCTACCCCTAAATTCGCATTCTTCGCGCGTTGTCACCGACGTAGCTACTCCCCCCAGTCGTTATTGACTCAAACTCCAATTTACGCTCAAACAGAGTCACCTGCGCACCCTAGACGAGAAACTTGCCTCGTGGACCCGTTCGGGACACCATATCAGTTCATATCGGAGGTACGCATGCTTTTGGACCACTATGCTACGAAAAGCTCGCGCTGGTCCGTCATTTATCTGCGTCGGGGCTGTGCATAACAGAGGGGGATGGGACACTGGACGAAGAGCTCAGGGTTAAGCGCAGAGGGTAGGTATGGTCGAGAGGCATAGTAATAGCCAAGTTATGTCATTTTGTGAAGTTTCTTTGCAAGGGAGATGCAGTGGGTGCTCTCTTGTTCTAGCAGAAGAGTTTCTAGCGATGGAGGCCTCTGTAGGTTGCAAATATTAGGTTGTCCAGAAAGTTCATGCCAATTTCTAAGAAACATTCAAAAACATGTTTGAATTTTAATATATATTTATTGAATTACATAGGTGCCATTTTGTTCCATAACCATTCCACCTTTTAAGGGATGTATATATGTTATTTGTTTTCAACCACTTCGATATATTCGGACCTGTACCACCTACCAAAAATCGACATGGACTTGCCGGACAACCAATGTTTATTCATTGTTCGTTTCATTCAATGTTTATTCGTTAAGAGCTCTCAACATTTAATAGACACATCTTTAAGTAGTCGTTCAAGGGGTAATTGACAAGAGGTGATCGACACTTTCAATACTTTGATTCAATAAAATTTCAAAAATTCTCACAGTTGTTGCAATATTGATAAGGAAGCATAACGAGGGCAAGAATTTCAAATGGCTATTATCTAACGATGACAAGTGCTTGATCCAACATCCAAAACATAACGTTCAAAAGACCTTAGGATCAGTTACCCTCAACGAAAGAGAAATCTCTGCTATAAATACATTTTCACCCTGTTTAAAGGATTGAAAGTCAAAAAGGAACTCCAAGATCTCCACGTCCTGACTAGAAATTATAATTTCCCTGGCTACGAAGGACCCACAGCATCCCCCTTCCCCAAATATTCCTAAAAATTAAAAGTGTCACGTCCGACACCATGCTTTCGGTCGTTTCACCAACCCTGAAGCTAGCGGGGCGCAAAAGGGTTTGCAAAAGGGGTATCCAAAAGACTGACTGCAAAGGGAAGGGGAAGATACCCCTACGGTAAAAGCAGGAGGGATAGCGCAACGCGACCGGAACCGGAAGCTGGTGCAGGCGCCACCGGAAGTGACCTCGTAATTCTCCCTTCCAACCCCCCTCTTCGCCTAGTGCGTCGCCGTTCCTCCACCCATGGCTTTCTCCTTCCAGCCCCGTTCCGTCCATCCAGCCATCAACCCTGAATTATAGGCCGCCTCTAAACCCTTTTGTCTGCGCTTTTCCTCTCGTGGATTCGAGACCCAACCCTCAACCATGGCTCGTGATTTTCGGTCCCCTTTTGTTTTGCTTACTAG
>NC_071982.1:12121044-12148414 GCF_026283585.1 Hylaeus volcanicus
TAGTCCAATCAAGTACAATATTAAGCTGTTCAGTCTGACTAGTAGAACGAGACCGTGTCTGACCACAGAAGTGTAATACCCCTTAACCATTGAATGTAAAGCCTACATAGATTCAAGAATTCTTAAGAAATTAAATAGCAAAGAAAGTATTAACCAATTCAAAAGAAGCCTCCCATTACTATCCCAAATCGAAAAGATGCTAACTAAACCACTTCTACTTCTTCCTTCGACCGAATTGCTCCAGCTCCCCGCGATCATTGTGCGCTCTAGATCTTAACCTTCCCTCGAAGTCTGTTGTAGCGCTCGAGTGGCGTTCAGGCCATTTATGCTTCATTCCAAGACCGCCACTCCACGGTTCCCGGTTTACGCTCGCAAATGGACATCGTGCAGCTCGAGTGCCTAATCCAGAAATACCATACGCCAACTTTCTTGGAGTACCAAGGGCTCAGCATTCGCGCCATATTCCAGATATTCACCATCAACTTCGCCGTGGAGGGAAAAAGGGAATTTCGATCGATAAACGGTGAGATAGGAAATCGCCGTTGAATGCGGAGGAACTTTCAGGAAATATACGGGACGCGAACTTTTCCGAGGATTCGACGAGCGGTATAACAATTGGAACACATTCTATAGCAATCTAATTAAGCTTCCGGCGAAGTTTCCCTGCCGGAGTCTTAATACGATGGCGTTCGGGACTCGGTCGCATCGCCCTATTCACTTTGTAAGTGTATTAATATTATCGAGACCACGGTAATTTAACTGAAACTCTGGTTATTTTCGACACGGTGTAAGCCTCTTAGGAAACTCGATACACTCTAACGGTTTCAAATGTTGGGATAAAATTCCGATTGGAAGGAGAACTTCCGGGGAAGCTTGAGAGGCTACGTGTCTGAGACATGCAATAGCAAGGCGAAGTTTAAGATTTTTTTTCTAATAGAACAAGTTACATTACGGAAAAATCATTGTACACGTTTTAAAGTTTATAGTTTTGTTTATTAATTCTTAGAATTTTACTTGGGAAATGCTAAAAATAAAAATGTTACGACCATTTCTGTAAATTTATCGAAATTGCGTCCCATTAGAGAAATGGAAACTAAATATTTACATTAAATAAATTAACTAAATTAGTTGTTCTCATTGCCTAATTTAATAGTTTTGCTTTATCTTCATACGTATATTTTTTTATTTATAAAAGAGAATGGTATCAAGAGCTTGTTTGCAGTTAAACAGGTACCATTACTAATTAGCTACTCAGATATAATGTTTACACATCAACCTAGTTTTCAGTTTTTTAATTTTCCCGCAGCGCACGGTTTATGTTTACGAAATATTCGTATCTCCATATACTTGGAACGCTCGAGAACGGAATATCAAGACGAGTTCGAGTGCGGCATAATATTTTCAATTTAACTTATTCATTTAATTACACGCTTTGTTTCGACGCAATTACGGTTCGGCTCCCCTTGGAAATTTCACAGTGGGGTGGTGATAATTTCGTATTCAGTGAATAGATACGCATACTTTTATAGCGTTGAAAAAAAAGAAACGGGCTCGGGAGAGTAATGAAAATACAGGAAATTATAACTCGAATAAAACTGGGTCATGTAAAATGCGAGTCTGCATGCTTTTACCGCTTATATCCGTTCATATGAGACTCGAGCATGGAATTAAAAGGATTAAAATATGTAATTCAGAAACGTCCTTTAAAAAGCTTCGCTTGTGTTGGTATCACTCAATATATTAGTATGGCGAAGGAAAAATACGTGGATGAATATTCAAAACATTTTCATAATTTTCACGAAATTACTAGATTTATTTGCGAATTTAAATTGTGCGTATCTAAAGTCCGTCAATATTGTTCAACTCGTTCTCACAGTCGTAGTGAGGTGTTGCAATTTTTGTTTACGGAAATGGATTTTTAGGGACGTAGACAAATTTTTCAATTAAAAATCTGTAATTTCTAATAATTGTCAACTATTTCATATGGTTTTTAGTACTACACATTGGTATTCGTAGTAGGATTAACTCAGACTTTAAAAAATATTACAAATGAGAAAGATTTTTAGATTCTTATATTCTTTGATTTTTATATTCTTCTGCAACTAACATTGAAAATTATAATCCTGCTTGACACGTGAGTTATTCAACCGAGTCCTAATAATTCTCAGTGATTTCATGTGATTTTCAATTCTCTACATACACATTAATGACCAAATTAAATTAAATTTGTACTGTAATTAAATTTATTTTTAAAAAAAAATGTACATACTGGTTAAACTATAGTCCCCGAATAATACATAATGAACGTGATTCGTAACGATTCCCAAACATTTCCAATAACGTCTAAACCTCTAAATACCAGTCCTACTTCACAAACGGAGCGAAATTAATCCAAAAATTGCCATCGCGCGGCCAGGCGTCTGAAAAAGACGTCCCGGTCGTCGTCGAAGGTTCCCTAATTAATTCCCCCGGCTAATTGGACGGAAATGAAGATTAAAAAGTTCGCTGGTCCGCTAACAAGAGACAAAGCGGAAAAGAAATAGACAGGGACGGAGTTCGGAGTGCAGTCGTGGAAAGAACACCGGAACGGAGGCGACAACGTTGAAGGGAGGCCGCTAGTTTCGAAGGTAAATTGGCAATTTAACAAATTTGCAAACTTCCCGCGGGGAACTTCGGCGGACGAAGAGTGAGGAAGGAAGGGGACCTGACTCCGCGAGTGTAGAACCGTTTTCGAGAATATAAATACGTACGGACGTATTTGGACTTGCGTGCAGTGGAGTCTCGAAGACGAAGCAACTAATATCGGTTCGTGATATTCGATTTGTTTGCGGTGCGTTCGACCGATCGATGCTGCGGCTTCGTTGGAGAAATTAATGATGGGGGTCAAGTAACGTTGCTTGCTGAAAGCGGGGTGGGTTTGAACGAACAAACCTGACCGTATTTGCGACGAACTGGTCTCAGGTAACGGAACAATGACGTGCTTTGTTACCATTATGATTTCCCGGGATGCAGAATGGTGTGGTATTGGACTGTACTGAAACTGTTTGATTGGATTTTTTAGGGAATTTTGCTGTGCGTAATCTGCGTCAGTGTGAGGATTAGTGTTCGAGCTGGTTACACATTAGTAACTCATTTTTATTTTCTAATTATTAATTTTATCATTTTTTATCTAAATTAAAAATCAAGAGAACTGTATTTAATACGAATTAAGTATTAATATTCATTACTCAGTGTTATTATATAGGGATTTCTATAGTCCATTCTCCGTTCTGATCTGTTTATATTTGTTAGCAATCAATTTTATTTATTTACAATTTTAAGAGTATTTCAATCTTCAATGTTTATTTTTAGATATTTAAAAGGTTATTCAGCAAAAGTACTAGAGAAATACAAAAATCAAAAGCTATTTCTGTTCATGTTTAGTATGTTTGGTTACTATCTCCCACTTGGAACTGTAAAATTAGATATTTATATTAGATGTAGGTATAGTTGAACAATATGGGTTGTTCAGACAAGCATAGGGTGATTCTTCAAGCAAAAATGAATCACAAATGTGGAATCGAAGTTTCTCATACGATGCTGCGTTTCCGAGGAAATGAATTTCGAAACTTTATTGAGCACGCCTGCCATTTGATACGACCTGCCTGACGTGTCTGACCATTGCTCGCTGGTTCTACTTGCCATGAAATTTTTAAGCGTCGACCATGACATTGATATCTGAGTAATCCTACTAATTATACTCTTTTGTAATAACTAAAAACTAGTCAAATATTATTTAATAATGATCTTAGTCTCAGATCTATTATAAATAAAAAATTGAATCATTCTTAAAGTATGTAAATTCCTTAGTCAAACTCCCTTCAAAAGTATCTCAATAAATCTACTTATATATCCTACATAAACTAAGAAAAATTTCTATAAAAATTTCCAGAAATAAACCTTTTGATACATTCATAAAGCACTCATATCAGACACTTAATATAGTCAGAACAGAATCCAAAATATTACCAAATACATGTATTGTACGACTGAAAGTCTAAAAGACTTCTGACCTAATTATTAAGTTCTTAACCAACCATAACTGTTTTCTAGTTATCCCTTAGAAATATAATTTATTTCACCTCACTATCAAGTGATGATCGAAGGAAAGGGGCATCTCGTAGTCGGATGACAAAGGGACAAGGCAAGACGACGAATTAGCTTGGAGGGCAGCAAATTAAACGTCAACGCGATTACTCGCAAACACGCTTGAGCCGCGGTGAATTTCGACGGCGGTCGCATTCTCTTTGTGCAACCGGATATCCAGGTTCGCGTTAATCTTGCGCTTCTCTGGCGAGTGTACACATCTTACGGGAATCCGACCGCGGCGTGTTTAGGGGTTTGGATAATTCCGAGAAGAACGGTGAGTTATCGTTAGCTGAAAAATTTCTCTTTCGTTGAAGTATTTTTCTCAAACAGCTATCCAGGATAATTGGTGCATTTGTTAGTCCTTTATGCTCCTGATAGTATTATCAGACATGACAAGGTCAAAGTAAAATGTAAACAGATATATAGACAAACAATTATTTAATTTTTAAATTTATATATTCACTGAAGTTGAATTTCTTATTCCTTTTTGTTCCCGATAGTATTATCAGACGTGACAAGTTCAGAGTAAAATGTAAACTGTTTGGTGAAATCGAGGAACAGATGTGTAGACAAACAATTATTTAATTTTTAAATTTATATTATCTCTGAAATATTTTCCTAGACTCCTATGCAGGAAAATTGCTGAATTTCTTATTTCTTTTTGTTCCTGAGAGCATTATCAAGCACGACAAATTCAGAGTAAATTGAACAACAACTGTGTAGTTGAACAGTAATTTATATTTCCATTACATTTTTGAAAATTTCAGTAGTGTGTTACAATAACGATTGTATTTTCTGTGTGCATTCATATATTTATATGCAAATAGGTAAAAGTAATGTGTAATCCACATACTTTTAATATGTGTACAGGACGTTTATATTGAACGTTTAGTATTTTCTGAAAAAATTCCTGAACATCAAAATTCTTTTCGACCAGAGAAATGTTACCTTTAACAGATGTGTCTAGTTTGGAGACAAAAAATAACATTGATTTTCCGAAGCATCAAAATATTAAACGATCACGCTGAAAAGATTATAGTAAACTTTGAAAAATGAACATTATTATAAGACTTCGAATTGGAGCGTGTAACTTTAAAGGATCCAACTAGTTTGGATATAAAAGAAATCATTTTTGTAAATTTCCTCAAAGTTGTAAGTTTTAAAAACTCTCTGCTGGAAGGATTACAGTGAACTTGGAAAAATTAACAACGTTACAGAACTTTAAACTGAAGCTTCTACAAATTGCAATATTGCATGACAAACTTTAAAGGGTCTGTCCAGTTTCACAGTGAAAGAAATCAATTCCATCACACTTTCTTCAAACGTTAAGTCTAAAGAATATTATCCTATGTCACGAAAAGAACTTTAAATAGAAAAATTAATTCTTATCATATCAAATACTGTATCTACACGTGACAATATTTCCGAAGAAGTAAACATCGTAAACTTTCATCGATCCCTCAAACACCTGGTGGAATGTTTCATTTCGAATGATTGGGGATTGAATTCCGAAAATATTATTGCGATGTTTCGCGGAGGAAAACGAGTCGCCTATATATAGTTTATTCAAATTCATAAATTCGACGCGACCGACCGTTTCGGTCGTTGTATAAAATTCCCATCCGTATTGCGTAGAATTTAAACTGAAATAAATTCCATGGTATCATATTTTTCTATTGTAATTCGGACACACTGGCGATCAATAAATGTCGGGTAATACTTTACAACGGGGCACGATCCTCGTAAACTAATCAAACGGGTGTCCAGTATCAATCGCAGCGACCACGACACGTTATTGAAATAGCCTCGCCTCTTGTGGCTTCTCGAAGATACAAACTAAATTCCAATAAATTCGTATTTAAATACAAACACTGTTCTTCGATTCACAAATTTTTATTTTGTTCAATTCGCATCAATTTTCCTCTAAACGACTTACTTATGAAATACTCTATGAAATTTGAGTTACCTTCACATTCTCAGACATAAGGAAAGCCACAAGTGGAAATCCACGTACCTTAAACAATTTTCTTAAAAAAGAAGAAAAGAAAGTAGACTAGATTGTTTCCAAATAAAATTCCACCAATGTCTGTTCAAGACGACGTCCAAATTTTATTCAGAACTTAGTCGAGCTTTTATCCGTCATCGTGATTTATCTATTGTCATTAGCTCGGCCCGATAAAGCACGTTAACGATCAAATAATTGTTATATATAGTTATAGAAGAAACAGGCGCTGTTTCATCGGCAATGAACCGACGTTGCGTCGAGATTGCCCCGGCGTAATTGTAGTTTCGACCGAGGGAAACCACGACGCTGGCGCAGCTGCTTCGCATAAGTCTTTCGGGAAGAATAATATCTTGGCTGGTGCAAGGCGGGAAAGATGCGCAGCCCGCCTTAATAGCTCGCAACGTGCACGCAGAATCCGCATTCAACAACGGGCGCCATCGCTACGCGACTATTATTTCGTTCTGGTATTTCGCGATGAAATTCAACCTGGGAATTTCCATCCTCAATTGAACTCGGCGTCATTGCCGTTTCGTGAGTTACGTAAGCGTCAATTAGGTGGGAAACTTGACCCTTTAGAATGAAAATTACATTTGGATTGACGATACAACAGTTCTGGCGCTTTTGTAAAAGTTATCGTGAGTCCATAGTTTAATTGTTTGGAGATTTTAGATTTTTACGTTTGGAGTGATTGAACAATATTTTGTTGTTGAAACACGCAATGTTTGCGTGGAATATTTGTTCTTATAGTGGGAAATTGATTTGTGCATGCACAATCTTAGTAAAAGCTGCTACGAAAGTATTTTTTTTGTTAGAATCTTTTAGATTAACTTATAAATTTATGTCTCTATGAAACGACTTATACCAATAAGAGTCTATCAGTTGTATGATTATATTTGGAAGATAGCAAGCTTTCCGAATTTGCTTTCACAATGTTTAAAACCAGGTAAAATCAACGGTGCTCTCCACGACGACGACATATGGATATTAAAAGTGATGGAGAGAGCTTTTAAATAGTCATTAAGTCAAAGAGTGCTCTTACGTTTTCTATAGCAGCTATAAAATTCCAAGTTTACGACCGACCTGGAAAACACGCGTACTTAATCACCGGATAGAGCTATACATTCAAAGCATAAAACCATCAGGACCTCCTACAAATAGAAGCTGTGCTCTCAATGAACACCCTTCGATTCAGAGGGAGGCAACAAGTACTTAAAAACTATTCCAATAATCTCGAAAACTCGTCACTCTGGAAGGTATCCGATTTCTCAGTTTGTGCTACAATCCTAGTCAAAGATACTATACACTTTATGACTATTATAATTTACCAAGAACCTTCCTTCGAATATTAAATTGTTTATATATTACTTCAACTTAAAACGATGACCATATAGGTTTCAATGGGAACAAATTTACAATTTCCTTTTGAATATACATTCTTATCAAATAAAACAATGAAACTCGCTAAAAGAAAATTGATTATTGATACCAGGAATATTAAATTCTTTACAAGAACCTCTCCTCGAAGATTCCATTCTTTATATATTGCCTCAACTTAAAACAATGACCATCTAGGTAATTTTAAATATACACTCCCATCGAATAGAACGATGGAACACGCTAAAAAAAATTGATTTTTGATGCTTGATTCTTTATATTATTGTCTCAACTTGAAGCAATGACCATCTAAGTTTCAATGGGAACAAAATAATTCGTTTTTAAATATACGCTCTCATGGAATAGAATAATTAAACACTCTAAGAAAAATTGATTTTTTAATACCAGTAGCATTTAATTCGACACCAGAATCTCCCCTCAAATATTCACCAACTATATTCAATTGTAACCATGCGTCAAATCAATCGTTACTCTAATTATTCACTAAACAAGCATTTTCAAAATCACACACTCTCATGGAATAGAATAATTAAACACCGTAAGAAAAATTTATTTTTAATACCAATAGAATTTAATTCGACACCAGAACCTTCCCTTAAATATTCACCATCGATATTCAACTGCAACCATGCGTCAAATCGATCGTTACTCTAATTATCTACCAAACAAGCATTTTCAAAATTTTCGTGAAATAACCCAGAAAAATCAATGCATGTCATCCCCAATTCAGCGCCTAGAGAAAGAAGAGGATGCTGAGATGCGAGGAAGGACAGGAGGAATAGCTACTGCTCCATCGTATCGTACCCCCCTTCTCCCTCTGTCTTTTCCTTCCCTTCTGCACTCTTTCCTTCAAACGAGACCGATCGTCCCGGGAGGAACGGAAATCCTTAATTGAAAGCGTCCTCGAGCGGGAGCAACTTTTATAATTCCCCGGTCGATGATTAAAATTAAAAGTCCGGCCGTGTCGGAGGCAGGAAATCGTTGGGCTGGAAAAAGCGAAACGAAAAGAAAATCAGAGCGAGAATCTATCGTTCCTCCGCCCGTCGAACAAAGGAGGGACTCAGTCCTTCCACACTTTCACCCTTCACCCCCTTTCGCCTTCTTGGCGACCTCTTTAGCTGGCGCTCGATGAAGGTATAGTTGTCGAAGGTAATTAGTACGTACACGGTGCAAAAAAGAATAAGGATGGGGAATCTGTATCGTTATATTCACTTTGGAGCACGCTGGGTAGAATATGTAATCCAATGTTTAAGTAAAATGTAACGTACCTCTTTGGTTTAATGGCACTGAGGTGAATCAAGTATAGCGAGGGACCTTTCATAATTTTCTAACGTTTAAAGGATACTTTACAGAGAAGAGTTGTTAAATACGTAGAAGAATTATTTAGAATTAGGTGTATAATTATTTCTAATTTTTATGGGATATTTTATAAGAAAGAGTTATGAATGAAAGAACTAAAAGAATTATTCACAATTATATGATAATGTAATGTACGATATTATTTAGAATTATTCAGACATTAATGCAAATATCGACGATTACTTTAATACAGTTAATTAATAAACTGCACAAGAAATTAGTAAAGAAACATTTCTGTACTCCATCGATAAATATCCTTACGTCTGCAAAAATCTACAATAATATGTAAATCCAAAACCATACAAAAGAAATCTTCAAATTTATTAATCATATGGTTCCCCAACTGAATCATTTTTACCTTTATTTTCAGTCGCTCGAACGCCAGCGATTTCCAACTATAAATTCCACGCCCCTTAGCGCAAGTTAAATAGAACGAATCGAATCAAACACATTCCCCTAACGGAACAATCGAATCAGCACTCGGCGCTCCCAATTCAATCGTTCTCCAATTTCTGAGCGATTCGAGGACCGTTCAAAAATTGATCTCGACGCGATTCGAACGCGACGAAATCCTCACTGGCGCCCCGTAACTTCCGCCGATGGCTCAAATCTTGCCCAACGCGGATCGTTTATATTCCCGGCAATAGGTCGACATAATAAATCGAAGGAGAAGACGATCCCGCGCATTCTTTCGCGTTCCTAACGTTCGCAGATTTATCTCCTCGGAACGGGTACTCCGAATAAATTACGATAAGCTGGGACCGTTTTGGTACGCGCCAGGGGGAACGCAAAGTGTACCTGCGTTTCGTGTTGATCTCGCGATATTTCTTGAGGAAATCAAGTCAAACTGGTGGCATTAGTAGTAGGAGACGCGAGATAAGCTTTTTTGCGGGGTAGGTAGGACGCATCTAAAGCACATAGCCGGCAGTAGGTTAAATTGCGTGGGTCAAATAAACGTGCGATAAATAGGTGAGAAGATGCTGTGGTTAGTGGAAGGGATAATACGTCCTGATAACACTCTCACAAGGTCAAATTTTGTTTTTAGGTGGATGAGACTCAAAGGGTTAGTTTAAAAATGATTGTTTAAACGGGTTAAGTTGTTGGAATTCCAATGATTCGGAATTGGAAAGGTGAAGTACTTGAAGCACTATAAGAGATCACTTATGCTTCACCATTTGTGGTATGATATGGATTTTAGAAATCTTTAGAAACGTTTGGAGACGTTGGAAATTGTTGGAAGACACTGTAAGGCATCATAAGTCGTTTTAAGACTTTTTTTTATTTCAATATGTGTACGATACTTAAAATCTAATTGTCTACACCGTCTTTAAACGTCTTGATACATTTGACAACATCTTCAAACGTCTTCAAATACCTTCCACTTTATAATAAGGCTAGTAAGGCGTAGAACGTCTTCCAAACTGTTTCAGAAAATGTTTAAAACCCCTTAAAACGTCTTACGACGTCTTAAATCGTCTCGAGACGTCCTCGAACATCTTAAAACGCCCAAACTCTAAGATTAATTGCCATAAATACCTGCAACGACAACTTTCAGTGGAACTTAGCCCCTTGATTGATCTATGTTAAGTTTTCACAACTCACCTGAAACAGAAAGGAGAAATCTTAACTTCGTTTCTATTAAACATTAGTGTTCAGAGTCCACATTATACTATACATTATACTGTATTAATCATCCCAAACTATCAAATGACATCGCGTATAGAGAACACGTCCGAATCGATACATGTATCGAAACAAAAAAGTTGAATCATAGATCCAGCCAATCCTTCCCCAACAAAACCCAACGTTCCCCCTGCCAGTCTGCTAACGTCCTGCGGGTTCCGAAATTTCCGAAGGGTTTAGCCAACCAGAGCAGAGTCGCCATATCGTTATCTCGGCAACCCCGGCAGATTGTCGTTCGAATGCAGGCAAGAGTAACTTCCACGGTGGTCAAAGTTCCCCCCTCGCCCCGGTTGCAACCCGTCGGGAGCCTGAAGACCCGAAGACATCCATCTCCCTTGACAATCACTTTTTGCATCCCTAGCTGCATTCCCATCCAGACGGTTCTCTTCTCTGCGGCCTCATCCCTTCTGCGATTCGGTCGCGTTTCGCAATTTATCATAGGTCGATTAATTTATGCCAGGACTCCGCTCTCAGTCTTCGTCTGGAGGTCTCAACTTCCTGGTTTGAAAGTTTATTCGGGTAATGGATAAGAAAACCAACGTGTGGTAATTCGATCGCTTGAATTTCGATCTGCACCGAGTTTTAAGATTGAAAATCTTTTCATTTTCGAACAGCCGAAATTCATGTCCTGTTATATGGTGAAAAATGGAGGGACAGCGAATAAAAAAAGGGGACGCACAGTGTAATATTTCAGCGATCTAGCGGGACAAAATTTATGTGGTCCAATATTTCGGAAACTATTAGGTCGTCCACACATGAAGCAAATCAAATGAAATGTGTCCGCGAAATTTGTAAATACTTCATTTTGTAAGTTGCATTCAAATTTTTGGCGAAAGTATTAGAGGATGGATGTCAACTCAATCATTTCAATTTTTATTTATCGGGTACTTCATTTTCTAATTGGAATTGGAATTATTATTTTTGACAGATGGATAACAATTTAATCGTTCCGTTTCCGACTTGTTATCTAACCCTAATCCTGATTCGAATTTTATCGAAGGTTTAAGATAGTTTATCTTTGATGCCAGTGATGTATATTTTGCTGAAACTTTGATTTTTCGTAAATGCATCCTTTATAACTGTGATCTGCGACGATTTCGCGTGGCTAGACCTAATGCTTCAGGGACTTCTGGGGTTAATAGTAGGAAGAGGATCTAGCAGGGATGGCTGGCTGACATTTTGCAAAAGAGCGCGTGCATTTGCGGTATGGGAACGTGACGATTGCGGCCAAAGCTCTGCACATTAACGTTGCCGTCTATAGGCTCGGTCAACGTGCGGCTTTCGCGCCATTGTATCGACGGTAAGTAGTTTCAAAAGCGTTGTCTGAACGGCAAGTTGTGTGATTTTCGTGCTACAATGAACGGCAGCCATGGCAATGAACGCGATGGGTGAAAGGATCCAACTAAACGCTTGCTGGCCAGAGGATGACAAATTTGTAAGAGTTGCGAAATATTGAGAACACAATACATTTTGTCTGAAAAGCGATGGAGTTATTCACTAACAACGGGTGGACGTTTGCGACCTACTTTAGATGCAAACAAAATTTTGTTTAAATGAAGAAACGAAGAATTAAAATATCTCATAGTATCTAAATGAGGAGTTAGGGGAATGTGACGGAAGTGATGTGTTGTACATAATAGTGCAAATTCATGGTTAAATAATTTATTGAATGCATTAAGTGATAAAAAGAAGTTAAGAAAAATACATGAAATATAATATAACGAATATAAAATTGAAATATGAGGAAAAGTGAATGAATACAATCGATGCACACTTAAATAATGATTACTTCTCAATTGTTATATAATTGTTTGTATTATTATTTTATATTCTTCCCGAATAAAATCCAGTACAAGATCGTTAAATGGATAAATGTTTATTTACCAGGAAGGTGATACACTCCAATAAAAACAAGCTACGGCATATACCTACGGAGAGGACGAAATAGAAGATTCGAAACTTCATTCGGTAGATGAAACTAATTGCGCTCGCTTCTAATTCACCTCGTCAAAGTTCTTTAATAACCCGGGGAAACCTAAGTCAGTGGAGCGAGACGAAGTTTCCCACCTAACCCCAGAATATCTCAAACTGGGAATTTAAAGTAGGTCTCCTTTTTCTCATGCAAATTGAACATCGTCAAGTTAATCCTGCTGAAAAGTTCTTTTTTTTTTCTGTGAAATTGCGTGGAACGAGTATAATCGCGTTGACTGCTGGTTCGAACAGAAAATGGGTTGGAGAAAAATGATAAAACTGAAACGAAAGGTTTCGCGCAAGACTTCGAACTGCCAGACTCCCAAAAAAAAAGGAACAGCATCGCTCGCCAGGACGGATGTTGATCAAAGTGGACGACATCGCGTATTTTGATGCCTCCAACCCTTCCCGTTCCCGTTTCGCGCAGCGATGAATATTTACCAAAGCTGGTACTTATCGCAGCGTTTTGATACGATCTCCTCTCCGCGCTCTGTAAACATCGATAGGAAGCTTCGAAACTGTCAGACTCGCGACCCAAGGATACGTATCGCGTTACCGCATCACCTGGCAGCTTGTTTTCTGGCTTCTTTGTCGACAGAGATGAAACTGGAGCAGCTGGATAGAGCAGAGGCGGTTTGCTTACCAGCGCGACTGCCATTTTTCCTGTTCTCTTATTTGGAACGTGCGTTTGCGGGCATTACGGCGCCCCTATAATTGTTAATTCGTCGAAAATTGTTTAAACGAAAAAAGAAAAAAAAATACCTGCGACGCGATCCAGTTAAAAGGATGTCGGTGGACGGGGTGCGGGGATGCGACAAGCATAACAACGAGCACAGAGGGAAATTCGGGGCGGGCAAAGCGAATTTGTACAAAGCCGAACGGTGCGCCGAAAGGGGTTCTTTGAAATTTATTCGTAAAATTAATACGTCGACGCGCATCAAATTGATACATTGTAATTTCGCGCCTTTTCAAGCAACAAGTCGTAGCCGGTGATTGGTAAAAGCTTTACGCCGGGCGCGCGGACCGATACAATTGCTTTTGAAGTATAATCAAAGCTCTGAAATTGCGCCCCGATAAAATTCGCATGACGAGGCACGAACGGCCAGACCTCCCCCTCCCCCCCGCCCTCCCTCCCTCCCTCCCTCCCTCGCGACGAATTTCCGGAACCACTTCAATCCTGTTAGGCTGCAAACACACTGTAAAAGGATAATGGCGTGCGTAGCGACGCGTGTGACCAAACAATTGCGCGCGACTCCGCTCGAGTGTGCGCGATACGTATGATTATCGACGCCGGTGGGTTAAATTACCACGGTGGAAAAAATGCCACGGAAAAATTTGCTCGCGGACGTTTACAAAGGATTGATTATATCGGGGCTGGAATTATACATTTTTTTAACAGACAGATATGAAACGGAGAGGGAGCGTTTGAATTTTTTTTTTTAAATTGCGACTATATATTTAATTAGAAGAATTTAATAAATATTATAATATATAAATATATAATTTAATTTATTATATATTATATATAATTAAATAATTATAATTTTTATTATATGATATATTTAAAAAAAAAAATTTATATATATTATACATTAAATATGTTAATAATTAATTATATTCTTAATTATAGAGAATATATTAAATAAGTTTAATAATTTAAGCAGCAAGAAAATCGTGTGAGTGGATATTAAGTGAAGAACAGGAGCTTGAATTTCTCTGAATTGTAATTACTGTATTGTTCGAATATTTGTGTGATTCGTATAATTGTGCGAGTTATTTTTTATTCTATCGACAACTTTGTTATTTATTGGTACTAATATAGTAAGGGAGTAACGATGACTCCTTATGAGACAATTTTTCTCTTTGTTGCATTCGTTTGAATTTTCAAATTCTTTCCTTGATCACGAATATCAAATTTGAAGTAAACATATAAATGTAGATCAAGCTGTATCTTTAAATACCGTTAGTAGAGCTTTCAAAACGTTGTTGTTCATTTTCTACATATAAAATTTCAAATAAAATTATTTGATATTAAAAATAATTATTCATCTGATCTACGATGTTATTTTTAAAATGTTTGAAATATTTTCAAATTCTGGATCAATAAAAAAAGAGAAGTGAAACAGCGTATGTGTATTAATACATATTTACTAAAGTTGGTTTATTTAATTTGAATTATTCAAGTTGAAGTTTGAAATTGCAGATATATATTTTTTTTTTGTTACAACTTATTTAGTAGTACATTCTTGATTTCGTCTAACTCGATGAAGAGTAATTGGCACATGTAGTTTCTGAAGCCGTTACAATTTGGATTCTAATTGAGAAATGTGGTTCAGAAGAACAATGCCCACAATGAGCATGACCCCGTACCTCTTTCAACCTTCGGACATCGCATTTATGTTAGGCATCCACGCTACTAAATATTTCCAAGCTGAATCAAGTTTCTGGCACTGGTTTCAAAACAGTCACTCGAAATACATCGGATCCTCTTGAATTATGGCGAAACTAGTCGGGTTACTGAAAATTACAGTGAAAAACCTCAGTATTTAAGGAGACAAGATAAATGTTGCGTAGTCGAGCAACCATCGAAACGAGATCCTTTCAATTAGATTAAATCGAATCTTGCATTCCTACGCTTTGTCGAGTTTAATCGTACACGGTACTTAAGTGGACTTCACGAGTCTCGTAATTAACCACGATTTGAGAATTTATAGTATCGAGAATGTTAGAGTGTTATTTGTTAGAGTATTTATTACTTTGTTTATTTTCTGAATTGATTCAATAATTTTATGTTTCTTTTCAATCTAGTGTTATCTAATTGCTTGTAATACACGACGCTGATTACAGCGAGGAGAACGATGATTTAATATAAAAATTAGAAATGGGATTGATTAATGCTCACATTAAAACAAAAGATCATGTTTTGTATTCGAAAATATATATCTTCAATTTCAAACTTCAACTTGAATAATTCAAATTAAATATATCCAACTTTAGTAAACGTGTATTAATACGTACACGATGTTTCACCCGTATTTTTTATTAATCCAGAATTAGAAATTATTTTAAATATTTTCAATGAGCCAATGATAAATCAAACTATCCAGAAATATTATATGAACTAAATAAAATACTAAATATTAAAATTCAGGAAAACTAATCATTTCTAAGAACAGTAGTCTATTGGTTAATGTAGGCCCATCATAAAATACCCTCTTCATCATTGTATTTCGTTTGCTATATCTAAAATTTGTTACTAGCTTTAATCAGTATCCCAGCCAACTGAAAGAAGCTTGATGCTGTGGAACACGTATGTATATACGGACTGCGCGCATGCGTTTCCGTGTTGAAAGTTTGAAAAACGAATCGATATATGAGCACTCTGGCTCGCGAAACGATCACTTTCCCAAAAACACGCGACTATCTTATGAAGTATCTCCCGCTGTTCACTCTGCGTCGTTTGATTTTTCAGATTAGGGAACGCAATTCACCGACAAACTTTTTCATTCGCGAACCATGACTTCGCTCCTGTAGGCTCCGGTAGACATTTTTTTTTCTTATATATACGATAGCGTGTTTGACATTTAATGGCATTTGTTGTGTTAATTGAAACTAGTTCTAGCATTAAATTGTCACAAGGTAAAGTGAAAACGGTAAAAAGTGAGGCTAAGAGGGGAAGTTATATTACTAATGTTTGTTCTATCAGTATACAATCAATGAAAATTTTGATCTATTTTGAATTAGGTAATTTTCCGTTGCAGTTAGTATAATAGAATACATCCATCAGCTTCTCAATCTTGTTAGCAAAAGTGATTCTCATTTCTGTGATTTTACTTACAATAATATTTTATTTATTTGGTTTTCGATTAACAAAATTCTTGCTCTATACGATAACGAAGAAACTAACTGTTCAGATGATCTATCCGCGTTAGGCATCTCACCCCTTCGAGTACAACCAAACGAACGAACGAACACGGCGTTAAAACAAGTACCTAACACGATTCCAAGCGATTCGAAAATTCGTAAGCGTGTCCGTTTTATCGCGGTTTCGATTTGATTTATGCCTGAAGAGTAATTGTATCGGTCGCCTGCCATTTTGTTCGCGTCGTTTGCTATCAAGCGCGTACACGCTTGGTCTAATACCAGTGCTAATGGGATCGAGTTCTGGAGTGACTCGTGGATTTGCTCGGACGAGCCTGACGCAGTCGTTTGTTTCGATTAGGGGCGCTCGTGCTTAGGACGAAATTCCGTTGCGTTTCTTCGTGAACTCAAATTCTAATAAATATTCTTTGTTCTGTTTTTATTCACAGATTTACCTCGTGACAATTAATACTAGAATTACCTTCCATTGACACGAGAAATAAATATCATTAAAAAAATTTTAAAACACTTCAACCCTTTACTGAATTTCTCAAAAGTTTTTAAAATTTAGGCTTCCATTTTGGCCTTATATCATCTTATAGAGTTGTCTCTAACGAGCTTCCAAAAGAAAAAGAGCTCGTACTGCCATCCAACAATTAAAAACGAACTTCATAGAAGTGAACTTGGAAGTCACAATAATTTTCAAAGCGTTTAATTAATACAGTATCGTGAGAAAATTGACGGGACCTATAAGTCCCGCCAGTAAATGGAGGGTTCGATAACCTTTCCCCGGTTTAGAAAAATTACATTAACCCTGACGACAATATTAATCTGTATAATTAAATTTTGAAGTTCAGAGAACTTCCACCAACACAAGAAAGAAATACCGTTAAATAAATTTCAAATATTTCCAAAAACCTTCTCCTTGTTGAAACGAACTCTAACGATAATATTAATCTGTAAAATTGAATTTTGAAGTTCAGAGAACTGCTACTAATACAAACAAGAATCACCATTAAATAAATTTCAAATATTTCCAAAAACCTTCTCCCTGTTGAAATGAACTCTAACGATAATATTAATCCAAAAATCAAATTCTGTGGTACAGGGCACTACCAGAATCACCGTTTTTTCCGATAAAAAATGACGAGGCGCGAGCGTGACGATTTTTTCATCTCGTTTTTCGGGATTCGTGCCACTGCGCGCGCTGAAATTCGAAGTTCGAAAGACGAATCGATACATGGAGAGGCTGCGTTACCGTAGCGAAGGGCACACCGCTTTACTACGACCCAATGGGACCGCGCACGTTTTCCCTACAACCCCCTCGCGGCCATTCCTATCCTTCCGTTCAACCCTTCCACCGTTCTCCCTTCTTTCTCCCTTCCTCCAGCATCTACCACCCTGTCTCGCTCTCTTCCGCTTCGGATCCACTCTCCCTCTCTCTCCTCGTCTCTCGTTCTGCATTCAAGCTTCTCACCCCTTCTCGCTCCCTTTCACAATCAAACTCTGTCGTTCCTCCCTTTTTCTCTCTCCCGCAACTTGACAAACCGCACGCTCGACGTAGCACAGAAAACTGTCTCGCTGCTCTCGACAACGTCCAATTAACGTAATTCCGAACGATAGGCGCATCGATCAGCTCGAAACGAGCACCCACCCTGACACACTGTCCTCGGGAATCCTGGAAAAGTGGAAAGTGTTCCCTCGACCTTTGAAACCTGGCAAATAATCGTCAAAACATTTCTGAAGAAGAAATGCGAAGCTATTCTTATGCGTTAGATACATGTTCAAATATATTTACGTGCGCGGAGTTGGGATATAAACTAATACATTTGGGAATCTATCGTTATTTGGATTTTGAGTTATTTTGTTGACGATGGGACTCAGTTTTGATGTTTATGCGAATGTTCTTCGTTTTTTGAAAGGTCTCAGTAAAAAGTGTCTTCACTAAGTAAAAGTGACCCTAATATTGTTTAGAAATAATTCTACCTAAATCAAGCAGGCTACATTTTCCTGTTGGTATATAAAAAGCAATCACAACAGATTTCATTCCGATCGGACAAAAATAGTACAAGTTATAAGGAAATCACGAACACGCAGAACTGTAAACCGTCCAGAACACCTGACCAACCTATTGTACATTCAGTCTCCTATTAATTCGTTATAATTAATACTCACGCCTAATATTTTCACAGACTTCGTATCCTATACATTCAGAACGTAAGAGTCTCAGAACATAAAGAACAACTAACCAAAATTCCACCCAAATTAAACAAGAATAGAAAAAGTTATAGAACAATTCCAAACACACAGATTCCTGTTATGAATAATAACCTACAATGTCTGTGTAATGAATCACTATGTCACCATCTGCCATACCTGCCTACCTTGACGTCCAAGAGCACCTAAAAGCGAATCTCATCCGAATTGCACAACTATAGAAAAAGACTAAGGAAATCCGAAACACACGCAGACTTCGAATTGTACATCGATGTTAGCGAAATTAGCATTTGGATCAGCTTTTTGGGATTTCCGGTCTAACGTGCGTCACTCCGCGAGACATAGACGGATCGGGAACGAGGTCGCCGCCACGACGAATCCCCTAACCGATTTCACAGTAACGAGCGAAACGTTTTCTGGAAATTAATTAATCGGGAAACGAGCGCGACGCTCGTCGCGGTTAATTAAGCTCAAGTCGTCCTGGCTTTGTTCCCGTCGAGTTACGTGGCGCATCAACGCGATGGTTCGGCCCTGCTACTCGCGATCGCGCGGTAGAAGCGTTCCCGTGGTTCGTTTTGTGTGTTGAGAATTGTTACGGTTACGACACGGACGATTGGGTTTAAAATGTTTGAGCAAACAGATATGCTCCTTACAGTCACGATTCGTAAACAAATTATGAGAACTGCTGCAGAAAATCTACTTGGCCCGTTATTACTTACACTTGAAAAATTGAAAAAAAAAATATATATACATGTAAAATTGAGTAACCTCCTCTTTTTCGAAATCGATGAAAAAGAACTTTCTCAATTTCAAGAATTCATCATTTATGAATGCATCACAATGTCTTATGATTAATTACTTCATATTGTAACTGTTTTATATGCATCCTTCTTATTGTAACTGTTTTATTTCATATTTATTATTGTATCTTAAGGATCCTGTTCTATATAGTACAATTTATTCTATATCATTACCATTGTGACACTATTAGATTTGATTCTTGATATTTATGGCCGTGGAAGGGCTTCAGGCATCGAACTGAATGTGAAGCTCGCCTTCGTATCTCATCTGCAGAATATTGTTGAAAACATGGAATTCTTCAACAACTTCCGTTCTTCGTACAAAAAGGAATCGAAATGTCTTTTACAATTTTTCAATGCAAAGCCTCGTTAGCGAGATATCAGCATCCAAAGATAACAGGTGTATCTTTTAGCGCGCGCTATATCTTAACCAGCTGATCACGACATCGCACCCGCGCGCGAAACTTCACCTGCTTATATCTCAACAACGGAGCCTCGGATTACAAAACAGTAAAGGACTCTTTGAACCCATTTTGCACAAAGAATCGGTTGCTATGATAATCTTCGCTCTAACTCTGATTTTAACACAACCACGAACTAACGTAAAGCTAAAAACAAAATTAGTGTAACAGTCTTTTCTTTTCACACCTGTGTCAAAGTCACAGAATCGCTCGACCAGAAGAAGTTTAATCAAAAACAGCAACAGGGTGGATTCAAGTTTCACCTATCACCGACGCAGTTTCACTCAAGAAGGGAGCCCCGTGTTCGGTTCGCCTGATTCAAGTGCCCCGGCGAGGCGCTAAAAGAAGGCGTCCCCTTTGCGTCCAATTAACCCCTCTAATTCACTTCGCACCGCGACCAGCGGGCGCCTCTGCGTCGTTAGCGGGCCAACTGGGCTTATTCGCGGTCGCGGGGGCAAGGTTAATCGGTCTCAGGTACGTAGGCCACCTAGACGTCCCGAAGATCACGAACCACTCACGTGTGCGTCGTGTGCATGCACGTGGAAGGGGATGTTTGCCCCCCCCCCATCCGTGCGCGCGACGCAATTAACGTCTCGGGGTTAATTAATAGGCACGCCGCGGAGAAAGGAGCCCCGTAGCCATATCCAAAGGCACTGCAACAGACATTAGGCAAACGAACGTAAACTCGAGCAACCCTCGGCGACCTGATACAGTTACACGGCACGTACGAGGACCCACATGTGTGACGGAGGGGTAGGGGGTGGTTGGACGGACTGTCGTCATCACGGAGAATGAGACGGGGCCCCGTAATCACCGACGCGTCACTCTCGAGCGCGCCAAGTTAAATGTAAAATTGGCCTCGTTAATTTCCCTCCGTGGCGAATACAATCCCAACGGCTCGTTAGGAGGAAACTAATTAGACCTCCAGGTTCCCGGTTCGTCTTTGCCACGGCGTATGTGGAACGGTTATCTTTGAGGCGGCCTCAGCCAACCGGGGATATCTTAGAGCATCCGCGCGCAAACAATGTTATTCTATGGGGGTTGCGCTGTGTTGCGTCGGTTTTGGAGATGGTTAAACTGCCTGTGGCGTTGGTGGTCATGAATGACCAAGTGTTCTGTTTTTTGATGGAACATGGCGATGTTTGGGGACCATTTAGCGCGACAGCCTCTAAGGGCTTGCGAGGAAAAGTTGTATTCCAAATTACGATTTTCTGATAACTCTAATGTGTAGTATTATATATCACAGTATGGATTTAGGAAATTGTTTGGCAGCAATTGTTTGTGCAAACTCTTTTTTAAACAATTCAAACGGCTATTTCGAACGTTTTATATATTCCAAGAGTCTCAGCCATCCGAAGAAAATAGCAAAGTTGTTTGTTTGTCTCGCTTATTGGGATTTTCATTAATTAAAATTAAAAGTTTGTTAGACCCAAAACCTCAATCATAAAATCAGATGAAAATTCAGAAAAATGTATGAAGCTGGTAAAATCTGTGATCAGAATATATACGGAGCAAAAATTCCTGCACCTTGTATCTGTACCAAAAAATTTACAGAAATTTTATAGTGACGGTGTAATGACTATGTCAGAAATGAGTTCATCAGAGTTCAGGGGTGAAAAAATATAGTGAAATGAGAGAAATTACCTTTATTTTTATAACACTTAAGAGTATGCTTCACATATTAATTTTAGTAGCAGAAGTATAAGTGGCATGAACTTTTAGGACGACCTAATATGTATATTATTTTGAAAAGTCGTCCTTGTGCCCGAGCAAAATACCCTACTTTCAAAGGAAGAATTTTACATTCCTTTCCCAAATTATTAAATAAATTTTCTCTGAGACGAGCGAAACAAAATCTACGGGAGGCAATAACTGCACTAACTAATTACATGCGCGAATTTTAATTTGCCATCGAAACTTCTTCCATAAAACTTGAAAGTCATTCATAATTGCGCAATTACGTCGTTAATATCCTCCATGACTCGGGGTTCCAACGCTAGGCCCATTACACCGCGATAATGTGTCACACGTTGAACAGATTTCCACCGGCGCGTATATAAATTTCGCAAACGACCGCTTAGCAGGCGAAACGAGGAGATGAGAAGGCGAATCGTTAGAAGATACGGAAAGTCCTACTTCGCGATCATTCGAACGGTGCCTGGAAACGTATAAAGTTAAATACAGAATTAGTCTCGTTAATGCTTGGAAACGGGGAACCGCCTTTATCGTTCGCGTGGAACTAATTAGACAACATTCATGGGGCAGGCTGCGACAGACGTCTTTGCAGATATCGCGTTTCACAAGAATTTGATGAACTTATAAGAAGATACACTTTTGCGTTAGTTATCAGCCTTGATTCGAGCAAAGTTTTGAGTAATTCATTTAGACGCGAAGAATTTCTGTTCTTTTGGGTGATGGTTTGTTTGGATTCGTTTTAAGTAGCACTGATGATTTAAAGAAGTGAGTTATGTGCTTACTAATGGTGATTGTCATAATGTATTAATGTGGTGAGATGTATGAGCCGATACGTTGGGATAGAATTATAATATATTTGCGTCAACATATGATCATAAGCTTAATCACAGTAACAATATCGAATACGAGAATTTCTAACATTTAGTCTCTTATAAACTAACACTATATCAATTTTTATTGAAAATGTCTAATCAACACATTATAACAGTATCATATACTCAATCCCAATACCCATCTTGAATACCAAAACCTGACGATTCTATCTCAACACAAGTGCTACTACATCGATCCCACTGAAACATTGTCTTTGCCTCGTTATAGTATACGTAATTGCACAAAAATAATTCTCTTCTCAAACATAATTAAAGCACACAATCAGCTTCTCAGATCTACTTCCAATATCCATCTTGGACATCAAAGCCTATTGACTCTAACTCACAACATCAATCCTACCCAAACATCGCCTTACAACATTCAGTTACAAGCAACACAATCAGACAAAAAGAATCCCCTTCCAAACTTAACAGAAGCACCCAATCCCACCTAGATCATCAAAACCCTAAATCCTTCCTCTCGCCTCAAACATCATCACACCAATTGCACTCAACAATCGTTCCACACCAATCACAAATAAACTTTCTCACCTAAGAACCATTCACCTACACTCCCCAAAAGAGTGGCCATCAGTTCAACCCTACTCCATCCCTGTCACTCGTTCCTCCAACCAACCCTGGCCAAAACTCGACATTCGAGGCGACGTGATTTCGAAAAATCGAGTAATTGACGTCAAAGGGATCCGATAACACGAACCCTGCCAGCAGGCGGGGAACAAGGGGAGCGTTCAAACGAGGACCAGAAAGGGAAAGGGTTTCCGAGAATAAAGGGGAAGACGGGGAATCGTTCGCGATGGGACGACAGCGCGTCGGGTATTAAGAGGCTCGGTCGAGGGAATCGTTATTCCCGATTTTCTCGAAATAGACCGTACAACTGGGAGCGACGATAAAAAGCGTTCCCATCTGAGGACGGTTGAATCGTTATCGTCACGGCGGTGCTGTTTATATGAGAAGGGTGCTTCCCCGAACGGAACGGCTCGTGTGCCTGCCCTCCGAAAATGGGGTCGAATGGACGCAACGACGGCCAGGCACAAAAGGGGATGCCCGATAACGGGCAGAAAATATAAATCTCGCCGTGTCGGAATCGCGGCATGAAAATTCGATGAGAGCCCGCCTCGATACAGACGGAGGACAATGGTTGCACGTGTGCACGTAGGTGCACGTGCTACGTGAACGTGCGCCAAGGAAAGCTCGAGATGTTCGATCCTCGACGATTTTTCAGGAGGTCGGCTGCTGGAATAAAGATGTTGCTATTATCGAGGAGGGAGGAATTACACTTGTGGCTATGTGGTACTCGAGGTTCTTGTGACACGTAATGGCTACCTGTGATGAGGCACTTGGCCACGTGGTAGAATTGTAGTGGCAAGATTTAGCATTCTACTTGTGTTTATTTAATTTAGGGTATTTATTACATATTTCTCTGAATATTTAAGATCTAGGTCTTATTTTTCGGTGACACTATTGGCACTGTAATGTTTATTGTGCATCTAGGTTATTCGTGTTAGATTTCTAATTGGTTGAAGGTATTGTTACAGTCTTTTGAGCACCCTCTTAAATGAAAGACCTCATTAGAAGGACCTCATGAAATATTAATTACTCGAATACTTTCAACTAATATTTTAATTATATTTTCTTCTGGAATACAATTTTGTATACTCCAGAAGATCTAATCCAAGGGTGGTATGTTACTCTAAAAATAAGTATACTCTATCTGTATTCCTAATTTCATTTTTCAATTCAGAAACATCAATTCTAACTTTATTTCCAAAGAAAATAATACAGTTAAGAACAATTAAACTCCAATCACAAGACCTGAAAGAGCTGTTACTTTCTGTAGACCACCATCTTGAATGAAAGACCTTATTAGAAGGACCTCATGAAATATTAATTACTCGAATACTTTCAACTAATACATTAATTATATTTTCTTCTGGAATACAATTTTGTATACTCCAGAAGATCTAATCCAAGGATGGTATGTTACTCTAAAAATAAGTAATATACTCTATCTGTATTCCTAATTTCATTTTTCAATTCAGAAACATCAATTCTAACTTTATTTCCAAAGAAAATAATACAGTTAAGAACAATTGAACTCCAAACACAAATAACAAAACTTCGACTCAACATTTCCTCCAAAACATCAATAATTCCTTCCCATCTTTGAAAAAACCCCGCTCGCAATAACACCAAAAATAAATTCCCAACTTGGACTTGAACAGTAACAAACACTGGTGGCAGCGAGATTTGTTCGACCCAGAACGGTACGATCGACGGAAAGATCAAAAGACCTCGCTCAATTTCACTCGGGGACCGTTCCGCAACCGTCGGCGTCGGTTGGAACTTTCCCTAGTCGAAAGCTCGCGTAAACGGTGTAATTACCGTGCACTCTGTTTCCGCGATTCTGGCTCCGTTATGTGTATTCACCGTTTCTCCTTCTTCCTGTTCCGCCTTCTTCGGCTGCACGGACGCGCAAACAGCCCAGGCGGAGGGTGAAAATACAAAGGGGCGGTCGCAAGTGCACCGAATTTCAGAGTTCGCAGTTTATCTTGGCGCATTTGCAGCGGCACGAGAGCTACGCGCGAAGGGGGAACGTGAAAGAGGGATATGACGAGGGGCCGAGGGGAGGGTAGAGCGGGTTTTATTCACGATGTAACCGGGGCGTGGGGAAGCGAGGAAAAAGGAAAGAGGGAAAATTGTCCGCGGTGATTGCTCGAGTGGGTGTGCAAATTGTACGGAGGACGGGACAGTGAGGCAGGTCCAGGGCGAGAAAAATTATTTTTATACGCCGCGGAACCGGGAGGCGGGATGCACGGACAAAGATGTTACAGGGGGAAGATGTCCCGTTGCACATCACTCTGCCTGGACGTCAGCAGCTTTATGCTGAAACACGTGGCGGGGAAATTGGGTTCGTTGATTTGTAGCTCTGTGGAACAGTGATGCATTTGTTGGGATTAGAAATTTGGTGTTGGAGTTTTAACCCTTTTGCGCTGAAGAGATGACTCTCAGTCACATCTTAATATAGCGTTGACCCGACACGAGAAAACTCGTGTTCGCACTCCCATTATCCATTTCAATTTATGAAACCTAGAGCGATATAGAATACTGCAAAAGCTTTGCTCGTCGTGTTTAGACCTGTCGGTTTTTCATTTCAATTTATTATGTTGGTAAAATATGAATAAAGTTTATTGAAGTTTATTCGGATTGTTTTATGCTTCTGTGTAAAATTGCAGGTCAACAATGTGTTAACGTGATGCAGTAACTCGAGAGGTGACTCTTGATCGCTACTAAGTCTGACGCAGTAAAACAACGAGCAGTAGAGTTTGTTTAGGTTTAGTTTCCATGGAACTCGAAGTGTCGATAAAATAATTGTTGGTGAGGTAACGGTGGACTAATTTTCAAATTTCAAATTAGTTTGCGATCACTACATCTTCGACGACAATCTAAGCTTAGAATTCGTGGCAATAGAATGCTAAGGAATCATCTCGACTTGCTAGTAGATACCAGAGAAAAAGTCCTCGAGTGCGAAGGGTTGATTATTTTAATAAGAAGATTCATTGAGAATTTCGAATACCATATATGCTCACTATGAATAGGCTGTGGTTTGGTGATCTTGACTATTTAAGATTATTTTAGATATTTCTACAGAAATTTTATCAGAATTAGAACTGTGTTTTTAAATTAGACGAAAAGCATGTGGAACTGTATTTTGAATGCTGAATCAACGCTAAATACAATAAGATATAATTAAAATAGTAGAGGAAAGTATTCGAGGAATTATTTCACGAAAGAGGCTGTATGAAGAATACTCGAATATTTAATCTCACATAAATTATTCACGTCTTCAGAATGTAATTAATAATTATTTTCTAGTGTACTAGAATACAGACATTAAAATTTTGAAAACACTACGGTCAAAACGTATTATAGAACGTTTAAAATATAAAGAATATCCGTCCAAGACTACGTGTTATAAATTTCAAGAAAAATTGGAACGCTGTTATGACTACCCAACAAAATATTCCCACGAAGCAGAGGTGTTCCCACACACAATTCACATAATTCTAATCGCATCTTTCACTTTGAGGAGCATTTTTCGCCTTCGGTAGGAAGCATCGCGCAGCTAAAGCCCTGAAAGTTTATGAATTTGTTCGCCTCTTCTTCTGTTGGCGGATTTAAATTGCAGCCGCCATTATCCGCTTCATAAAAATCTGCTTTCTCCTCCCCCGTGAACCACCTCGACACCCCCTCCCCGCATCTATCCGACACTTTACCGCGAATCCAAATTCATTCTCCCGATCCACGAGCGTCCAGGAGATAAATACGCGCAAACGAATCTTTACAGAGTGATCGCGCGCTTTCCCACCGAGCGCGCGAACCCGCGAACCGTGCGACGTAACAGAGATTTATGAAGAGATTAAACAAAAATTTACTTCGGCGAGCTTCTCCTTCCTTGCCGCCGGCGATTTTTCTGCCCGTCCGACCGTTAATTTTCGAACGGGAAGCGAAAACATTTTCGTTAGGTTACGACGGAAGCTCGGTGTAAATTAAGACAGTGAAAATTATGGGAATCGAGTAGCTTTTCTCGAGATTTCAGATGCAATTTCAAGTGAAGTGGATGGAGATTCACGGAGTAATGGTTGTGGCTTTGGAGAAGTTGGTAATTGGATAATATTTGAATTGTAATTTGGAATTGGTATCGATGGCGAGTTTATATAGCTGTTTGGTTGAGGTCGAATGAGAGTTTATATTATATTAATATTATTATTGTGATTTAATTGTAGGATTCAGGTTGCAATTTGGTGTAAAAGTCTTGCTGACCCTAGCCTTTTGTTGCTGGAATCAGAGAATTTTATTCAAAGTTGAAAAAGTTACTGCCTATATGAAAATAGAGAGATGTCT